>NW_008594359.1:0-44980 GCF_000691845.1 Merops nubicus | reverse complement strand
AATGCCGAGGACCTCCCTCACTTTTTTCAAACTATTGATAGCTCTCGCCTGCCCAGGGAGCTCTGCTAATTCACTTTGTGCTGGACTCCGGTAGCCAGCGTCAGATACTCTTCAATCTAGTAAAAAATTAAAGCCTGTACAAGGCACAGTCCTGCCCAAGGCTTTGTAGTTACTTTGCATTAACAAGTGGTTGATGCCTCCACAAGCCTCAAGCTTCTGTCCACTTTGAAACCTACAGCAATCTCCTCTGTGGCATAACTGCGTTGGCAGTAATGTCTGTATATGTTTTAAATTTAATCACACTCCACAAATCTCAATGTAATTAAAACAAAAATGCTTCTTTATAAATCACTTTTGATTAGCTTAACTGGTTTAAGACAAAATTCTGCTCCAAATAAAAGAGGCGTGTATATGTCACAGATGTTGCTGGAAAGATGTGTGCTAGTCTTTAATGGCTAGATGAACATAATTGGATAAATGTACATTTTACATACCATTTAGCCATCGGGAGTCATGCTGCTCTGTTCTGATTGGATGATGATGCCCCAGAGTTCGGAAAATGGCAAAGTCCCTGCCCATGAAGTCTGCTGCTGTGCCAGAGTACAGTTCTCCATCTGTGGGAGGACATAATTGTGAGCAACATTTCTCAATTTTCCAGTCATGGTAAGTCAGAAAAAGCTGTCAGTCTTATGTTTATATTACACTAATAGGGATAATGAGAAAATTACAAAGCAATAAGCCATATGCAATGTATTGTCATTGAAAATATATGAGTAGACCTACTTTCTCACTGCAGAGCTTCACTGTAACCTCCCTCAAATAAGCTGCATCTCTTGACTCCCAGTGCAGCCACTTTTCCAAAATATATTTGGATTCTTAGGCTGGAACAGTGACAGCTTGTACACCTATCCCTGGCAGGCAGCAATATGCAGCCTTCAAAAACCTACATAACTGTAAATTTAGTCTGTTTTGAACAAGACTTTGGAATAGAAAGCTCCACAGGTTCCCGCCAACCTACTGGATAGTTGTGACTATGTTATGAACTGGAAAGTCCAGCTCATTCACTTTTGCTTCAGAAAGTTTTCAAGTCCCTTCAGTTTTTCATATAGAAACTGTTTTTGCTGTTGCATATCCTCAGAAAACAGTATCTTCTACAGGAAAGACAGAACATTTTCTCCTTCAGCCACCTTTGTAACAGCGATACTGGCAATGAGCAACAGCTAAGGGAGAGAATAAATGAGATCTTTCTCTGCTACCTTGACCTCATGCATATCACAGTGAAAAAATTGACTTGTGATGACTCAGCCCATAAATGGCATGTACATAGCCTAGCTGGAGATGAAACTCATAACATTAAAGTCCCAGTGTGCTCCTCCTCAGCCAGCAAGAAGTATCATGGAGCAGACAGAGAGACAGTCTAAACTCAAAGGACCAGGTCAATTTAAATACCTCACAACTGGTAAAGAGAATAATAATAAGTACATAGTAATCAGACCCATAAAAATAACCACTGATCAAAGTACAACATAAAACTTCCTGGCATTAATGTAGAGCTTCTCCATGAAATTATTCTTAATTCAAAATGTTAAAAATTCACTTTTTAGGATTGTGCTCTTTTACACTTTTATGTGAAATAAAAGATCCTATCTTATACTTTTAATATGGAATTAAAAAGAATTATTCCCTCCAACTACTATTTTCAAGCAACCTATCCTAAATGTGTCTCCTGAAAAAAATACTAGTGTGAAGATAAAATAACTCTTTCTTTAAGCTACGGTAATAAATTTTTCATGGTCATGATGATTTTTACCGTACCCTAATTGTAAAACACCCTTTAGGAACAATGTTATTATCCTCATGGCAATTTCAGGTATTTCCATGGTGAGACAACCAGATCCAAGCATGCCTACTGGGTATCACTGGCATCTTTTCTCCAGAACACTGATACCATGAAATTGTCAATTGAACCTACAGTGGCTCTGTACCATATGGTATTCATGAAAGTAGGAAGGGTGAAAACATGATAGTGGAAAGGCGTGGAATTGAATGAATTCACAGCAGAGATTAGAAGCAAATAGACCAGTCATGCCCAGCAGGAGGTGTAATCAGAAGTGGAACAGAACAGCATATCATTAATTAATGATTTATCATTCCTCTATGTCATTTTCAACTTTTTTTAAAGGGGAGACAATCACTTAATTATAGTGATTATTATGTATGGGGTATGCAGCTGAGGTTTTAAAGAACATAAAACATTTTTGCTTGTGAAAAGGGCTTTGATGCTATGTTTAACCTTTCTTTAACCTTATTTTCATTTTCTTGTCTTTCAGTCCCTAGTGAGTTCTGATAAATCAATACAAATCAAAGGGGAAAAGAAAAAAAAAAAAAACAAGCTTTATTTTGCTTCCTAGTCACCAACAGATCTAAAGGTCAATCAAGAAAGAAAAAAAAATTCTATATTTAACACTACATTATTAAAATTAAAAGAGATATAGCTTAAAAACTCATTACAATAATATATTTGCAAGATTTAGAATAGTAAGGGGTTTTGGCACCTCAGCTTCCCAGTATATAAACAGCACTGAAAGTAACATATCTTCCAGGCCTGATTCAGTTTAACCCAAGACTTTTTCATGCTACTAGGCTCTAGTGGGTAGTACTTTTTCATCAGTAGAGACAGAGTAAAAATTTAACCAGTAATGAGCTTCAGCATGTTCCAAAGGGGGAAGGGTCTGGAGGAAACTATCTTACCTTTCTTTGCTTTCTACTACAGCCCCTCCCAGTTTCAGTATATCTAGACCAGTGCCTGCAGTTTGAACTGATTTGCTGTAGTCATGCAAAAAGCGGATTGTGACTTCTCCCAGATAGAAATAGTAAGGAATATCCTTTTTTTTTCTTTTTCAAAGCTTTAGATTTTTTTTGCTAAATTCAGGATAAGCCTCCAGTCATGTCCCAGATGTGCACATCCTTTGAGTTGGTACTATTCAAAAGCTATATGAGGATTTTGGCTCCTGTCTAGATAGAAGTACACTCATCTTTGTTTCCCTATGCAGGTCTTCTTTTGGACTGAAATCTACTCATTGCTATACTAGAAAATTATTCTCTTATGTCATGGCTAGTCTTCACTGTGTCATTTCTGTTGTCAGTAGTTGAAAAAGCAGTTTTCATTAGCTTTTAGAAGAAGGTGGAAAGGTACAGCTTGAAAACCGGCTAACTTTTCTTAGGAGGAAAGAATGAAGGAAAAAAAAATGAAATTGTCACTCTGTATTTTTGGCCCAGCAGCCCAAAGCAATGACTGTCCAGAACAAACTGATGGCCCTCTGTTGTTTTCATAGGAAAAAGCTCAATGTTTTAGACACAAATGGCTTTATCCTAAAACAGTGGCATATTGACGTATAAATGCAAACAGAAATGCATATATTTACTTTACTAAATAAAGAGGCAACAGTTAAAGCCCATAGCAATGTTTTTTGTTTTTTTTTTTTTTTTGGAAAGAAATAGTTTACCCCACTGGTGCTATACATAAGCAGCATGGAACTGTGAACGCTTCCCCAGGTTCATTGGATAGAAAGTTGTTAAAAAATAAGCAGCATACATTTATTTGGTGAATTGTTTCTACTCAGCTTTTAAAGAAGACTGTATTCTTAAAGAAGTAAGAAAGATGAATGGATGGGAAATATAGGCAAAAACAAGCCTTGAATGTCCCAGTTGCTTTCACTGGTAAAAGGGTTCCCAAATGAAACCTGCTATCCTTGGTTAGCAGGTTCATTCACTAAAATTAAGAATTTTCAGACATGCATAGCAGGGGTCTTTTGAAAATCCCAAAGGTTCATTTCCTAAAGAGCAGCTGACTGACAATGGGACAATTCTGCCTCCTTTTCTGAAGTGTGTGTTTGTTGGTGTTTTGTTTCATTTTTCTCCCACCTATCTCAATATAACTGCTTTAGACTAATAAATTCAGTGATGCTTTCTCCTGTGATTACATTCTTTGAATACCACCTTACCTCTCATTTCCCTCCTGCCCTGGAATACACACTAGTGGTGCCCAGAGACTGCTTAGTCTCTACATTTTCATGCATTAGCCTGCTCAAATAGAGATTGTTTAGTTAGCAGCACATAGCTGGGACTGGATGAGTAATGTCTTATATTACTAGGAGCTGGTTATATCATGTTCCCAGATGGAGTTTTCTTTAGAGTAAAGCAGCAATAACTACCTTTAATGAACAACTCTTGAAAAAATAATGAAAAATGTTTGCAGGTGGATGGAACAAGGAATGGGTATTGGAAAAATATCAGAAGAATTTAACAATGATGAACTGTTTTGGTTTTTTTGTTTGTTTGTTTGTTTTTGTTTTGTTTTGTTTTGTTTTTGGGGGCGAAGAGGTAAAACTGAACATCCTTTACACTTATAAAGAGTGTGTTTCAGCTGAAATATAAAATAGGAATCCTGAGCACTAATGGCTATTAAAGCTCTTAAGGTACTTTTTGCAAATTAACCTTGGTGTTTTGCCCAAGTTCCAGCTTGGGTAATTACATTTCAGTTACCTACAGTTTACCTTCTAGTTACAAGGTCAAGAACATACTCGTATTCCACACTTTGAAAAATCTCTGTTTAGTGTGTCTGATGAAGAACAGAGGTTATTTTTTATCTCTTGCATTTAACCATAGAAATTACTCTTAGTCCTCATCCTTCTTTTATTTTCCTGATACTTACATCGTATTACTAATTATAACATTACACTTTAATGAATGATGGGTAAATGTTTTACACAGTTGTCCTCCTGAATCTAAAATACTATAGTTGCTTGTGAGGACAAATACTTCTGGCACAAGAGTGTCCAGGAGTAGCTGAGCTATCACGCAGCTCAGAAGAAGAAAGTAGTAGTCCATCCATGTTCTTCATGGTGTGAGGCATTTGCAGTCAAGTGGCTCCTCTGGTCTTCACTGCTCTAATCACTGCTTCATTCCAGTGCTACCTACTTCAGAGAGCAGTTGGACCAAATCTCTCCATGCTTGGCAAGCTCATTCCATGTTCTTCACCTGTTTTGTGGGGAGGAAATTACTTTGCCTTGGGTCACCATTTTACTATAAAATTTATGAGTTTTTTGGGAAAGATAAAAGTAAGTAATTGCAAACCAGTGGTGCATCTGTTGTATACTTTCTACAATATCAGGGGAACCTCTTTAGTAAAGGAACAAAGTAAATGCAACATTATCATCAGTCATAAAATATGACTGTGAGGCAGTATGAAGAGGCAGAGAAGGAAGGGTGTACACGGTCAGGGTGCAAGAATGTTAACTGTAGTTTCACCTTGAGTTTTGTGTAAGTCACTGAAGTAGAAATGAGTCACAGGCTTTGAATGTTGAATTTGTGCCATTTTCTATAGTGTTAGTACACCCCTGGTTCTAACTGAAGACTGATTCAAAACAAAATATCACACACAGTCTACTGTTCATTGGGACAAAAAATACATGGAGTGAAAATTAGAGTGATAGGAGATGGGCTCAAGAAAGCAAAGATGTTTTAAAGAGTTGAAATCTAAGCCAAGGGAAACAAGATAATCATATTTGTGCTGGACTGAGTGGAAAAAAAAAAAAAAAGGAATGTGAAAAGCTAGACGCTGTTGACTTTGTGCAGTTGCATACCGGGTCTACCATGTCATACTGGCTTGTCATCATTCTCTTTCTTTATTGTATATTAAAGTAAATAATAAAGCTATTTCCTTGAGAGTAGCTCTGCCACAAATTCAAGTTGCTCCAGGCACTAATTTATACACTGGCCTTTTACACACATTTTTTTCCTTTCTGTTTCTACAGGGTACAAGTTGGAGCAAGATGTGAACGTCTTTCCTGTTTTTCCTGTTACAGAGTGTGTGTCCCCAGGGCAGCTCATCAGCTGTGATCATCAGGGGCTTCGAAGATCAGGAAATGAGGCACACTTAGAATTAAATGCTTGTTGCTGTCTATTTTGAATAGCTCAATTTTTACATATACTGAAAATACAATAATGGTAGATGGCAGGCAAGGCCCTAGACTATAGACAAAGTCCTGGAGAAACTGATCTACCTGGTTATGTGTCATTTTCCAAAGACTTCTGAGACAAGAGAATCTGCAATTTTATGAAACTATTGCTGCTTATGAAACTATGTGGTAGATTTGATGTTGTAAAAAGTGGGCAGAAAATTACGTTAAGGACAAAGTGGGTACACTTGAGCAGAGTCATTATGGAAAGATGTATCTATTTGTTTCACTTCAACATTGTCTCACAAAACATTTTTGCCTTTTTTCTAAAGGAGAAAGAATAAAAATAAACAGAATTAATTCAGTTAGATAAATTAAATCAATTAGATAAATTCGATCAGTTGGATTAGTTCAATTAGATTAACACAGTCCAGGTGCGCTATACTTATGTATTCCATGCAGCAAAGTATTACTAATTCAGAAATACCTCATTTATTGAAAGCCCTCTGTTCTGGCCAGGAGTTTAATTTCATTCACTGTCAGATAGATCTCTTCAACTGAAACATCATCTTATGGCCTAGACCTGTAGCTGCTTGTATACTTCCAGCTCACATTCAGGTACAGTTAGGCAACAGGCCTTCCTCAGCAGCAAATCTAATGTAAGAAATTACTTATTCCTGCTCTTACTTTGTGCTCAGCTCTGCTAAGTGTGACCATCAGTGTGGCCAGTCAGTGACCTGGGCATTAAAATATGTCCAGAGTCACCTAGCTCTGAAGAGCAGGAATGCTTTACAGAATCCTACAGTGGTACAAAGTGGCTCTTGTGACACCTGAATCTTTGTTTACACACACCTTGTTTCTCAAGACACCTGGGTCAACTGTATTAAAAATGAAATCAGAATTATTTTAGTCTGGAAACTGCATTAAAAAAGAAGCCCTATTATAGATGCTGCAAGGAGAAAAAAGCTGAAAACTGGCAATTATTCATACTGAACACAGTTCTTATTGAACTATTGTGGCACCTACCTACTAAAAGAGAAGCTGTCAGCAGTTTAGGATCATAAGGGCTTTTCCCTCGGCCATTTTCAAAATGAGAATCTTCCATTCTAAAAATGTTGTCCTGTGGAGTAGAAAAAAGAAAAAGCACCTTTATTTCATGAAAGAATGCTAAAAATAAGTTGAACCAACCAGAGTGCTGTATATATGATTCATACTGGGGTTTTGGCTTCAGGGGAGTCAGATTACTCACTTGCTGAGGACCTGGCAAAAGTACCCACCCACCTTCTAATCAGTATTGTACTGAAGGCTAGTCAAAAGCACAGATACACATGCACAGCTTGTATCTCACCTATCCTACGTCACATATAATTTACATGGTTTCATTAAATTCTTTTTGCTTTCACTGAAAATATGTCAGTCATAGTAAATGAAGAAGCTGGAATTTGAAACTTTTATCTGAAAATAAATTAAACCCTTTTTTACACTAACTATTTTTCTGAAATATTCTGTAAGTGTAGATTAGAGCATAACACAATGCTAAATTCTGTTTTGTTTTGTTTTGTTTTTTTTTTTAGTGACATACTGTTTCATGCATCCTCAAATTCAATTTTAACTGGTTTTTGTTTATTGTTTTTTGGTTTTTGGTTTTCCATTTTTCAATAATATGCAATGAAACTTTGAAAATATACAGGCTGAGGGTAAAGAATAGGGGGATATAAAACAAGATTAAAACGGGCCTCAGTCAACACTGAGTCAAATCAAGGTCAGTAAATCCAAAGCAATAGTCTTTTCAGTACATTTAATTATTTTTAACTGGGATACCAAATCTGCCAATCAATTTGAATAGTGTGTTTATCTTACATTTTGCACTGAAGGTAAAAGCAGAACTGATTCTCTTTGCACAGTAGACTTCTACATTCACAGAAGACTTGTGGAGGCCACACTGAAATCTGAAATGTCCATTTCCCACCTGAACTGTGATCAATTTGCATTGACACTCAATTACATCAAGAAGCCCCAAAGCTGGGACAACTCCTACACCTCACTGAAGTGGTTACTTACGTCTTTGTACCCAGTCCTCTGTTGCTTATAGCTAAAAATTCTCTATAAGGTAGATGCTGAAGGACTTCCTTCAAACAATATTTGCATGACCAAGCACCTTAGGCTGTAATACCAACTACAGCTTGATACATTATCTTTTTTTCTTATTGATTGATCAGAGATCATTCTGATCTGTTTTAAGAAAATAAAAAAAAAAACCAAAACAGACAAAAGATTTCAGAAGACATGTCTAGAATATATGTATTAATATTAGGAAGCAACTAAGAAGATGCTACAATATTTTTCCTTATTTATTTCATAACAAATCATCTCTTTACCTTGATTCTTAAATCCCTAGGGAACTTACTTCTTCCACAGACTAAGAAATGCTCCCCTTTCTTATTCTTATCATCCCTTTCCAAAGACAGAATCATACAGCTGCTGCCTGGAAGGGCTCTCTATTTATTGTTAAGTCCAGGAGGAGGACTTGAAAGAAGACTAATGACAACACAAGGTAAGGTCAGTTTTGGTTTTATCTTGACAAGTCCTGAAAACCTTCAGGAATGGAAACTATATAACTATATAACCTTTCTGGGCAACTTCCACTGACTCCTTATCAAAGCTGTTTGGTTTTGTTTTTTTTTTTTTCCAAAATTGAACTTTCCAAGGAGCAATTTGTGACTTTTCATCCTTATTATACCATCTGCAATGATAGTGGAGAGCGTGGGTCTTTCCTTTTCATAACTGCCAGCTATAGGCTGTTTCTAAGCTGCCTGTTCAGTTTCACTTCCCCAGACTAGGTCTTCAGGCTAGAACTTCATGAAAGCTTAAATAGCATGTAAACGCTAGAGTCTTACATTGTCTTGGATTTGCAAGTAAAAGTCCCAAAATTGTGCACAATACTTTCACCCTCAAGGGCAATGCTCCAGTGATCTCTGCTGGGGACTTGGCACTACACAATGTTGTGGAGGATGCAAAAAAAATCAACAACTCAAATTTTAATCAGCAGTTGCTTTGTTAACGTTTATTTAATGTGGAGATCATTCAGACAAAGAGTTGATGTCTTTCTCATAAGCAGTGAATTTAAGTATTTGGAAGCAGTCCTCTCCCTGGCACTGTGCCTTCCCCATCCTGCTTGTCCATACTGAATACAGGCATGGGCCAGGACAGGGACCAAACATACTTCCAAATGGTATTATTTTAAACCCACTGAGTTCATGTTTCTGCAAGGGAGTCAGAAGCAATAGTTTTTATTACAGGCTTGTTTAATTACATCATGCACGCACATATCTCTGTGTGTGTGTCTTACTTATTTTCAAAGGAGCATCAGAAGGACTTCACATTCCTCTACATTTACTGGAGAAAAAGTTGATAGGAAAATGGACTGTTAGCAGGATAATCTATCTGGCTTACTGCACTGTAAGATAAAAAGTTTGGATATAGCTTCATGAAGTTTGATCCCAGAAGTCAAGCACAATCTCCTAAGGCATATCTTGTAGATGTAGCCTGCCTGATTATATTTATACAGTCCTCCTGTACCTGTAGTAACTTGCACAACATTAAATGTCTTTCTTTCCTTGTGTCTTTCTTTGTATTTCTTAATAGCCCAGACACATTCCTTGCTCCTATCCAGTTTTCTGACTTTGCTCCTTCTCACCAGAAAAGAATAAATAATGAAAATGAGAACTGGTTTTGAAATTCTGTTGTAGGGTCCATCTCTAGGACTTGCACAATAAATAAAAACAGTAAACCGAAGAGAATGCTAGACCTCCACTACAGTAATAGAAATTGGCACTAATGCTACAAGCCATTATTGAAAAATGTTATTACCGATGTATGTTTTTGTGGGATTTCTTCTTAGTAGATGATAATTGCTTAACGTGCACACCAATGGATATTTGATAAGGCTATAAAGTCAGTGGCATGACAGTTAAAGCAGACTATATTCCCAAGGTAATACTATGTGCCATTATAAGACAAATAGGAAACAGATGTGGAAAGTGATTTGATGTAGGAAGGATCTGATTTTTGACTGTACTCTTCTGTTTTATGTCATTGTGACTCTATTGATAATGGTGTGTAACAGGCAAGAAAGAGTGGAGAGCTGGGTCAGTGTTAAGTCAGAGATGATCTACCCTTCTGTTTTTGGACTAAAACATTTGAAATAAGAGGCATGACAAGGAAATCCCAGTGCTTTCATATTTCAGCTAAAATGCAATGTAAAGATATGTACTGTAAGTTTCAAAATGTATGGGCAAGTAATAATGGCAATAAATACATCATTGTTAAGTGCCAAATAAATGTATCCATGGTTAGTCTGAAATCCCAAGAAGTTTTGATAAATATGCTATAGTAAGTCTAACCTGTCACAAATAGGGCAACTTGCCCAAATAGCTTTTGGGTGCTGAAGTCAAATTGCCTCTGTCTACAAACCAACAACAGAATCATAGAATCATAGAATCACTATGATTAGAAAGGACCTCTAGCATCATCAAGTCCAGCCTTCCTCCCAACATTTCCCTAACCACTAGACCATAGTCTCAAGTGCTACATACACTCATTTTTTGAACATCTCCAGGGATGATGACACTACCACCTCCCTGGGCAGCCCATTCCAGTGTCTAACCACTGTCTCAGTAAAGAAATTCTTCCTAATATAAAATCAAAACCTACCCTAACACAACTTGAGGCCATTTACTCTCATCCTATCATCAGTAATTTGGGAGAACAAACCAACACTAACCTCACTACAATCTCCTTTTAGGTAGTTGTAGAGAGCAATAAGGTCTCTCCTCCATCTTCGCTTCTCTAGACTAAACAACCTCAGTTCCCTCAACCTGTCCTCATAAGGCATGTTTTCCAGCCCTCTCACCAGCCTCATTGCCCTTCTCTGGACCTGCTCTAGCAGCAAAATAACCTTTTTATCCTGTGGTGCCCAAAACTGGACATAGTGCTCAAGGTGTGGTCTCACGAGCGACGAGTCCTGCTGGTCACACCATTTCTGATACAGGCCAGGATGCCACTGGCCTTCTTGGCCACTTGGGCACACTGCTGGCTTATGTTCAGTCGGCTGTCCACCAACACCCCCAGTCCTTTTCTGCCCGACAGCTTTCCAGCCACTCCTCCCCAAGCCTGAAGCATTATCTGAGGTTGTTGTGACCCAAATGTAGGACCCAGCACTCGGCCTTGTTAAACCTCATACAATGACCTCAGCTTATTGCTCCAGCCTGTCCAGATCCCTCTGCAGAGCCTTCCTGCTCTCAAGTAGATCGACACTCCCAAAATTAACACTGCAAATTTACTGAGGGTGCATTTTATCCCCTTGTCCATGTCATTGATAAAGATATTGAACAAGACCTGTTCCAGAACTGAGCCCTGAGGGACACTGCCCATGACTGGATGTCAAATGGATTTAACTCCATTCACCACAACTCTCTGGGCTCCGCCATCTGGCCAGTTTCTAACCCAGCCAAGAGTTTACCTGTCTAGGCCATGAGCCACCAGCTTCTCCAGCAGAATGCTGTGGGAGAAGGTGTCAAATGCCTTACTGAAGTCCAGGCAGGCAACATCCATCACTTTTCTGTCATCCACTAGATGGGTCACCTGATCACATGAGATCAGGCTGTTCAAACAGGACTTGCCCTCTATGAACCCATGTTGGCTGGACCCGATCATCCTGTTGTCCCGCACTTGCCGCATGATCTCCCCCAAGATGAACCGTTCCATCATCTTCCCTGCTACCGAGGTCAGGCTGACAGGCCTGTAGTCCCCTGATCCCCTTCCCTGCCCTTCTTGTAGATGGGTGTCACACTGGCAGTAAATAATTTATGTAAGGCAACAAAGGAATAAGCTCCTTTTTATATACTTCCTCACCCCCATTTTAAAAGCCTAGGAAGCTACATGACTTATGTTAGGTACTTGGTTGTACTAGTCACTGGTCTGTGGCATTTGCACCCATTTCTGCCATGAGATGTCATAACAGCAAGAGATGAGAAATCAATGTCAATATTTGAGAGTAAAATTTCATCTCTTCATTTTTTATAACAGATGCGCCTGATCATCTTCCAGAGAGTTAGCTTCCACATCAGACTGGAACCTCAGGCTGTGCTTCCAGTGTTATAAACCCTGTTCACCTAAATTACAGCTGAAAACCTGTGTGCAGGCAGCATAAGGACTCAGCACCAAAATCAGGGTGCCTGGTGACAGCAAAGACCAATGCTCTGCTCGGAGACTGAGAGGGACTTCGAACTGTGTGAATGTGACCTTCTACTGCACAGTACAGACAAGAGCTTTTAGCCAGAAAGAATGCACATCATGTGTTCTCAGAAAAAAAAAAAAAATTCTGTTCAGTTTACAATTTTGCTGCCTCTTGGATTTTGCAGTGAATTGAATGTAAAGAATGATACTGCAGTGAGTCAGCAAATACCTTAGCCATAAATAGCAAGAAAAACTGTATATTCACCAAATGCTCATTGTTTCAAAGTTTTGTGAAGGCTATTATATAATCGAAGACAGGAATTCATGACAAAGCAAGCTTGCCAGGCTGGAGGATATTCTCTAGAAATTAAAAAGAAAAAAAAAAAAACAAAAAAAAAACAAAAACAGCTCTATTCAAAGAATGGCCTTTGTAAACTTAACAATGAGTCCAATTTATTGCCCAAAGCCCTTCTTTAGTTGTACTGGCAGCCCAAAAGGACCTTACAACGTACTTCAAACCATTTTAAGGATCCTCATAGCTAAAAACATGCTGTAGAAGGTTTTATTTAGTTGCTTTTAGGTTATTAAACTCTAGGTTTATATCTAATTGATGCTTCTCTATAATCAATTTTAAAAAAATACTCAAAATGTGATTGTTTAGGTCTTGAAATTCTACAATCTCATGACAACAACTGACTGCTTGGTATGGCAGGAATTGTTTCACCTAGCAGGTGCCTTGTGTGGTGGAAGATTACGCTTCTGGTTTCTTAAAACGTTTTCTTGTAGCACACGGCATGAGAGATGGCAAGACTGCCAAATAGTACTACACTTCAGTCCTGGAAATGAATGTAAAAGTTATTACAATGCCCATTCTTTAGCCTTATAGTCTGCCAATTCAAGGCTCGGAAGATTTGCTTTCAGACAGGTGAAATAATGCCCATATAATGATACTGAGTGGTGACAAGAAATTCTTCTTATTTAAGAAGACTTATTTCATATCTTGTTATTGAATAGTTTCAGTAGGCCAGTGTACCAATACAATATAATGTTATATATACATATAAACATATATACACCAACAGTATACCCATATCTAGACAAATGTATGTATATACCTATATATACATATAGCTATATATACCCAGTATGATAGCTTTTTAAACTATTTTTTGTACCTGTCAGCAGCTAGCCCATCCAGAACTGTCTCAACAAAATAAGGACAGGAAAGATGAAAACACACAGTAATTATTTTGGGAAAAACAAAACAAAACAAAACAAAACACAAAAAAACCAAACCAAAGAAGTTGTCTTTCCCAGCTTATTGCTAATCTGGCCTATGAGAATACATGTGCTAAGTGAGGAAGATCTACGCTACTAAAATGGACAGTATACTACTGAATTTTAGGGTGATTATTTCCTGGAACCTCCCTAGCAATTCATACAGAAACTATCCCAAAGTTGCAGCGCCTAATGCAATGAAACCACTGCCAATGAGTAATGAATCAATGCAGTGCAAGCGAATGGCCTGAAAACACTGTGTTGATGGAGTTTGTACAGCTACTAAGAAGGTATTACCAGTTTAAATTATAAGGCATGGACGACACAGAGGGGTTTGACAGCAGTGATGCTCCCCATCTACTCTAGTGCAACTGAAGGAATTCATATCCTTAGTCTGTAACCCCCAAAGCATAAATAGAAAGTAGCATATCTCCAGGGTATTTTCCAGCTGCTAGCTGATCTCCACAACAAGCTGCTGAACAATAACCAGGGATGATCCGGAAACATTCAAGGTGCCAAAAGCCTTAGGAACTATCACATCCTTTCTTTAATAAAAAGGTAGGGTTGGCCACAGCTATGAGGATTAGTGATATTAACATTTCCCTTGCTGATTTCACATGTTGTGCTACCATGAAGTGTTTTATAAGACAGATTAAAAGGGAGAACAAAGCAAAATAAAACAAAAACGAGAACACCACCAAACCCCAGAAAATATAATCACAAAAGATTGCCAGAACGGAGTGCCTGGAGTATGACAAGGCACCTGGAAGCAATATGCATTTGGAGAACTTTAAGGCCAAATGTCTCTTAACTGAGTCAGAAGGTGCTGGCATTGAAATATTGTGTTCTCTCTATTATTCAGTGTTGGTAAGAACAACACGAAAAGTCCCACTTCCCACGCCCGGAAAAACTTTCAGACTTGTTAAGGTTTAGACTTCTCCCCTCTGACCAGAAACCAGCTAGTTCCTCTGAATGATGAGTCAGACCAGGTCAGAACTGCAGTTCCCAAGGACAGGGTGTCTCCTCATCGACCATAGTGGAAGCTTCATATAAATTTAGGCCTGCGCTAAGTCTCTCTGAAATGAACACTGCTGAGGCAGGTGACAGAAGACACCCGACTTTGAAAACAGATGCTGATGGGTTTGCTGGGTTTTGTTTGGTTGGGTATTTTCTTTCTTTATTTTTTTCCCCTACTCCAGTATATTAGTTTCAGTTAATTTTTTATTTTCCTCTTGCCCAATACAACATTCTGTGCACACAATTTATGACTATATCAAGGATATTTCACAGAGTCCTTTGAGTAGATTTCACTCCACGAGAAATGATTTATTTATGAATTGTGTCAGTTTTCAAGAATAATTTTAAGTGGAACAACTGTGCAGGATATGGCTATGCTGTTATTGTTATTATATTTCCTATTTCACACTTAATCTATTGAGTCATGAAAACTGTTAAATATGAGGACTTTGGTTTCAGGTTTGAGAATCATGCTGTTGTGGAACTTTTAGTAAGTACCTTTTATTAAAGTCATCCCCATGGAATGCTTTACTTTTAAAAAAAGTGCAAGTGCAAATAAATATAATGTGAGAAATATGAAAAAAAAAAACAAATATTAAAACAAATGTAAATGTTGAGGCAAGTGGTAACCATTGGGGAAATAGGTGAAAAGTGATTGGAGCAATAGTGCAACTGTTTTAAATCATTAATTATTAAAAAAAAAAAAAAGAAAAAAAGAAAAAAAGAAAAAAAGAAAAATAAATAAAAGCAAAAAAGAAAAGAAATGCATACAACAGTCTTGTGATGTCTAGTGTTCAGGCTCCATATGTGATAGGGTTTTCACCTGCACACATTTAGGACATACTGAGCTCTGCAACACCTTTGTTATGTTTTGGTTTTCCAACTTGAGGTTTAGCAGAATTGAGTTGTCAGAAAACAGTTTCAAAACCCTGTGGGAAATCACTCTAAGTAACAGATATTTAGTAAAATGGTGTTCGTTCCCAAAGAAAGGTCTCCAGCTTCTGTAGGATCTGGAACTGAAAGTCTCTTGGGCTGCTGTGCTGTGCTAAAAGGACAGTGAGGAAACTTTGTTGAAGTGCATTTACTTGCAAATCTGATTATGAGCTCCTAAGATCTGCCCACCTCTTTGTGCCTGCCCTCAGGAAGCTTGCCCAACTTCTGGATCACCGCAAGAACTCTTGAACAATCTGTACATTAACCTGTGTCCTCTTTTTCAGACTCAAGAAATACTTTGTCCATTGAGCCACTCTACTTGTATATTTTCACAGGTACTTTGGTACCTGGAAATCTTATTTTTAATATTGAGATAAAAGAGCTGTTGAGATGACATCCAGCTCCAAGCTTCATTCTGGAGATTAATGAAAAGAGGGCAAAGCTTTTGATTTCTGTTTCTTCTTTTATACCTACAAGTTGTTTCTACCGGAAAGTTTTCCTAGCTTATAATGCTCAGAACATGTCTTCAGATCCAGTAGACATTTCTGGTAAGGACAAGTTTTGAGATTTTTTTTCCCTAGACTAAGCTGAATTTGGACAACTTAGCCACTCGACAGCTCTCTTTCAGTAAAATATCAAAAGTCACAAATTTCTCTGCTTTCTTCTGAAATTAAATCAATTAATAATTATGAAGCTACCATACACCTTTGCAAAAGAAGAAAAGTTTCATATCTCTCCATCTACCTATCTACATAATTATAATCAAATGAATTTAATGAAAGGGAAAACACAGCCAAACGGGCTGTTCAGGAACAGCTGGTTCAATCTATTCATTATTCCTAGTTTATGATCTGTAAGTGCTTCTGCTTCTGATTGGAAGGCAAACCAAGTGCCAATGTCAAATAGTGAAACTTGCTCACACCTGAACATACTAGTTTGCACACTAATATTGGTATTTATATGAAGAACAGCCTCTTTCAAATAACATATGTAAATAAAAGGAGGGCAGGCACAGTCAAACTGAGCAGCTGTTCAAAAAAGAAGTATACGTTTGTGAACTTGCTTTTGCTAAAGCAAAAGACATCAGACTCATCTGACTTTTATGCAAAGTTCTTGATGATTCGGTTTTGGGTTTTTTTTCCTAATGATGTCATGTACCTGTTTGCATCAATTTTAAAGCACTGCCTAAATTTATATTTTGCATAGAATATTGTTCTAATTCTAACACAAATAAATGAGGATACATGAAAAATAACACAGAATTTTAATATAATGTCATTATACTATTTATCACTTTAGAAAATCCTTCAAATATAGAGTGATTAGGGGGAAAAAAAAACCAAAAAAAAACCAAAAAAACAAACCCTACACCTAAACACAGTTAACATGAATGACATTAACCTTGGCTGATTAGTAAAGACACCAAAAATGTCATCCCAATGGCATACCAGACACGAGATACCATCAAGGATATTGAACAATACTCAGAGGACACTGAGAATTAGAATGCCTTTGTATTGCAACTTTCTAGGTTGTCAAGTGTAATACATCACCTAAGATCACTGTCTGGCTCACATAGGATGACCTCTAGAAATATAACCACCATACAATGACTGTCTGTTCTAGTCAAGTCGTCTGCATATGTAAGCAATAATATATACAAACCTAAACCCAGTACATGTACCTGAACTACATAACCTGAAAGTCTCAAATCTTTAAGTGCTCTTATTCTTACCCCCAACATATTTTCCATTAAAAACATTTGGAACAGATTCTAACTCCTTTAGCAGGTTCTACTATTATGTTAAACAAATTATTGGGCTGTACTCTATTACATGATTATACTAGTTTTCTGCGGTTATTTTTAGCATTCAAGACCGCTACTTTCCCCCTTTGTCTTCTGGATTTCCTGTATGTTATTACACTGTGGTGAGGCCAGGCATCAGAGGAAATAACAGCAGTGCTAACTCCTGGACCCAATGTTTTATGAATTACTGAGCATCAGTGATGTAATGGCAATAAATCTAACCCAGTCTCCGTCTTGTGTCCCGTTGTAAATAAATGAAGTTAGCAAAGGTGTTATTTTATTCAAGAGCCTTCCTGATGAGAAGGAAAATGCTTCCCCCGGGGGATTGTTTGTAAAATTGCTTCTATAATTAGAGTGCTGTTTAACAAGAGAAAGGTTCTCCAGTTTTCCTGGGGAACTTTCATGTTTGAGTCAAGGGTATCTTATTTACAACACAAAAACGACTGCAAATTGGGGAAGTAACATATAGAAAGGACTTAGTCAAGTGGAGTTAACATATAAGCATATGGCCAAGATTTTCTAATTTTCCAGCTGATTTTGTATGCTCCCAAGCTGGGCACCCAATTTAAGACTTGCTCAGGGGCTCTGATTTTCACTGAATATCTTCTTGGGCAATTTGAAATTCTGATACTTGAAACTGTTACTCACTTCTGAAAATTAAGGCATATGTCTGCCCTGCTTTCCAGCCTATCAGCTTTTTAATTCCTAGCATGGAAAAATCTCTAATATGACCACACATCCTAACTAAACTCTTCCAAAATCTGTCTTTAAATGAATGACAGTAAGACCAAGCCTAGAAAAATACTATGATCTTTTTTCCCTACAAGGCCTACTGAGCATGCTTTCAGAGAATTTGTGCAAGTAAGAAAGAGGGGACAGAGAATTAGACCCACAGAAACTAGTGTAACAATTATTAAGCTTTGGTTTTTTTCTCTAAGATACTGTGATCTATCTGCAACATTTCACTCAGAGAAGCCTGTGAACTGTCAGGTGTAGCCCAGTGTTTGATACACATTCAGATTTTTAAAAAGACATAAACAAGACACTTTGAGCAATTCTTTTTTTTTTCGTGAGGCAAAATTTAGTTTTGAAATCTCTGCAATAAGCTCTTTCGTCTTTGTTCCCTCTACTTGCTTTCAGTGTGACACCACCCGGCCTTTCTGCAGCCTCATTTCATTTGTCTTCATTAGCAAAAAATAATATCCTCAACATGTTAATAACTGGTATTGCATTAGAGAACAATGCATTTGAAAACCTATATTCTATTGTGCACACAGAGACAAAACTAACAGTAGACTTAATTATGACCTCTCTCTGTGACAAGTTGCAATTATTCCTCATGGCACTGTGTTTAAGAGCAATGCATTTCTCATACAGCTTGAGGTTTTTATTAAAAAAGTCAAGAATGTTTGATATTCCTTTCTCAGTGCAACAAAAACTTTGCTGACACAGAAACAGATGGATTTAAGTGTTTTTGACTCAGGGTGACTGAAAAAAATACATTAAAATTCACTTCTCTATTCACTATCTTCCCTGCTTTTCTAGCACCCGGGAGTCCCCAGAAGGGGAGAGAGTCAGCAACGCTGGCAAGAATATGTCATGTACTCAGCTCATATGTTTATATATGTACATTCATAAAAAGGAATGCACAGCATTGGTGGGGCTTATCACCACCCAACCAGATAACTCAATTACTGATCTATTTTCAAAGAAGAAATGCTACCTTTCACATAACAGAGCATTGTCTCCAAATCCTGGCTATTTCACCCAGTAACATCATAGTGTAGTGCAGTGTAGTGTAATGTAGAAGTATTGTACAGCATAATACAGACCAACTTTGTTGACTAATCCAAGCTGACAAGCACACTAACTTCTCACAAGAAAGAAGCAGTCCTCCTTAAAGTTCTGTTGATTTCCTGGATATTTTACTGTAGCAAACTTTAATGGAATCCAAATGATTAAGTTTCATAGCCTTTTTTAAGAAAGAAAGATGGCACCCAGATTACTTAACCTTTCATCACCCACCTTCAGATCACAGCCACAGTCTGGAGTGGTTACAGTCATGAATTGAGTTAGACAAGACCTGTCTTTGTGCTCAGAAGAGAGTTAAGAACTGTAACAATAAATCCCACAAACTGAGGCCTTCATGCATATATTCTCAGGCCCTGCTCTCAGAGCTTCAACCTGGAACTCACTGTAGTCAAAGAAAGATTCCCCTCAAGTTCAGTGAACGCCAGAGGAATCTTTCTCATATCCCTTGCCATGTTTACATGTTAACTCAAGGTCACAGCAAATCCTTCCAACTGACTATGAATTAAAACAGTTGTTCTCCATCACCATCAATTTAAAGGGTTTGAACTGACGAATATACGGCTTCTAAACTTGCATCCATACCATCACCCTTCTGCTTTTTGTCATCATTAAAGTAATGGCAATAAACACTGAGAAGAGAAATCATGTGTGTTCTTAATCCATACTGATTCCTTGTTTTAGAATATGTGACAGAAATGTAAGCTTCATTTGCATTTATGCAGATAAATGTTAAATGTTTAACCTCACTTAGCTGCTGATCCTTGAAATGCATAATTACACACAAACACATACATGCACAAACAAAAATAGGAATATCTGAAATACTAATCACCTCACCTACTGTGCCAAATCACCCTATTAATTCATTTTTCATAAACAAAAGCACCTTTAGACAATGATCTGAGCTCTCCTCAGCAATGCTTGTGCAACCCCAGCAGAAGTCAATATAACTGAAGAAAAACATCAGATTTGGAGGTTATCAAAAAGGATGAATATCAGAAGGATACATGTGGTTTTTCCACATCCACAATACGCATGCCATTTTTAAGTCATTTGGTTGCTTCTAAATCATTTTATCTTAATTTTACAACTGGAGGGTTTCCTTGCTGTAGGTTAGCCCTGGATCCAGAAAATTGGTAGGGAAAAAATACACGTCTTTGTATTTATTTATTAAAATCTTTTCAGACTATCTGCAAGATAATGCTGCTCAGCTTTCTATCATCTCAGACGTAAACATTTCAACAGCAGAAGGTGTTTGTGTTGTTTGAGGCACCTTCTGAACTCTGCTGAGCTTATCTTTATTACAGATGAAACCTTGTTTACCTATGATTTGAACAGTGATTAAAGGGTCCTGAGAAATAGGAGACAGTTTTTGAAACATTGTCAACTATAATTGGCTCCTGTGGAAACTAAGTCCTTGGTAAAGGGGAGAACTCAGAGGTATTCCTTTACAGGAAAAGTGACCAAGCTTCTGCAATGGTACTGGAGTTTCCTTGTAAGAACAGTCTGATGAGGGCTACTAAAGTCTACCTGTCCCGTACTGCACATTTAGAGATGCACAGAAAAACTGGGGAAATGAAACATATCTTTCTCCTTTCATTTTTGTATGCTGGCATCAAAACTAGCCCTTAAAAATGGAATCTGAAATATAATAGCCCAGCTGTCTTCCTGTTTCAGGAGGTGTTAGTGGTAGCAGGGAAATCAAATTACAGGATGGGCATTTTATTCTCATATCAATGACTAAGCATCTGCTCCAAAGCGCATTCAGTCTATGGCACTCTCATCTTTCATGGCCTCTGAATTAAGGCCTCAGAAGAAGCATCACTTTTTGTATAAATTAAAGAAATGGGAATTTGAAGACTATATTTCTGCATTAAAATGTTTTCTTTGTCAATGTTAGAGATAAAATCTCATATTACTGACTGAAGGAAGCTAGAATAAATAAGAACAACCTGTATATTTACTTCAACGACTTTCTGGAACTTTGTTTAAAGCTGTGTACACTGTTTCATTCTCTACCTTTCCACAGGAATCAAGTCTGCAAACACTAGTACAATACCTCATTTTATAGATCAAGAACAAGATTTTGAAGTCACAATAGGTTTTTTTAAAATTTTCTTTTCTTTTTTATGAATGAGGTCAATACCCAGTAACAGTCAAAAAAAGCTAATTTAATGTCAGGAGTTTCAAGGAAAGAAATAAAGAGCAAACCAACAGTGTCTTTATGCCTGTATAAATGCATGGCACTCCAGCATTTTCGGTACTGCATGAAGTTACAGTCCTCTAACTTAAAAAGCATACAGCACACTGGAAGAGATGAAGAAAAGAAGACTCTTCTCAGTGTTCTAAAAACACTATGGCAAGTAAAAGATATAAAACAAAATAAAGGGATGTTCCTTGCATGCTACAATTTGTAGGGCATGGGATGTTGTGGATACTTAAAAGATGTATGAGCTGAAGAAATGCCAGTACTAATTCATCAGAACCAAGTCACTGAAAAGCATTAAACACAGATTCCACCCATGGTTCAGGAAATCCCTGAACAGCGAGTGCTGGAGCCTGGGAGACTAACTATATCGCTAAGCGCTGCTGCATGCTCGCTTTCTTATTCTCTTCTACTGGCATCTATTATAGCTCCTTGTGAGAACTGAGATACTGGGATAAATGAGCCTTTGGTTTGAACAGATTTAACTGTTCTTATGAAATGAGGCAGAGAGAAATTAGGTAATTTAGCCAGGAAATCTATGCCAAAGCAAAAAGCTAATGTTCTTGATCCTGAGCCTAGTCCAGTGCCATAAACAAAAGTATATAGTTCTGCCTCAAATCCTAGTAAGCTAATGGCAACTGAGCATATACGAAGCTATGCACCATCTGCCAAGTAAAACTGGTAAGGATCACTTGTGATGGGGAGAGTGCATCAGCCTTTGTGCCCAGTTAGCTTTTAGTCTCTCTGTGATTCCCAAGGAATATCTCTGTTGGGTTCCCAAAGCACGGACAAATTGCCTTATGCAAATAGCCACTTGTTTTTTATTCACTTGAGATTTACAAGAGAAGCAAAAATTCCCTCTCACAGGTTTCCAGATCTAAATCAGTTTAATATTAATTAGCTAAATGATCACATAAACAAAAAATAAAATAGGTCATTTAACTTAGAATAAAGATCAGATAATGCCTGCCACAAAATTTCAGAAAGAGGTAAGTTTGGGATTTTTTTTAACCAACTCTTCTGATTCATATACAGTCACATACAGTCAGTAGAGATTCACGACAATATTATTCTAAAATGTTCCCATCACATCCAACACTTATTAAAATAATCTAATCTGTTTAAACATATTGGAGGGAAGAAGAGCTGATATGTTTTTCCCTAAATTGTTCTTTGATTTGGTTTCAAGGTTCAAAGATCCACCCAGTTTTTGTGTTAACAGCTAGCATTGATGTCACTGGGAGAAACAGAACGGAAGATAGAGGTGGAGGCTGAATTTGAAGATAAATTGAACAAAAACATTAGAAACCACTGGATAAGAAAAGCAAACAAACATCCACCTCTGGTTTCATAACTCTTCCTTGTTTCTTGATGTATCGTAATATCCTTCCTTTCCCTTTTTAATCATGCAAACTCACAGCTGTCTTTTCAAATATTTTTAGACCCAAATTCAAGTGCCTTACTTGATACCATATGTCACACATTTCCTCTTCTTTTTGTGAAATGGCTTCAGATAGAATGGTTTAACCTTATTTTGCTGCTGTCTGGATTTTTTCTCTTGATATTCAGAAGCCTCCTTCTATCTTAAATGTCATTCATTTTAAGTCATTTCATCACATTTTGGTCACAGGTTTTAAATTCTGCACCTTTAATCTTCTTAACTAATATAAGCAGTTAAAAACTCATTTATTCCAAATTGTACCATGATGAGGATACGTGCCTACACAGAGCAGCTAAAGGGCAGTGGAAGAGTCCTGGTAGAAAATTAGTAAGTGCAAGCTGGAAAAAGAAAATCAAGTGACAATAACAGAATGTAAAATAGACCAGAGTTGCTCTATTTTACAATGTCCAGATGCTTTTTTCTTTCTGCTGCACTCTTACCTTTCTACCACCTCTACCGTGCCATCACATTAGCTTTTAGCTAGTCACATAATTTTCAGCATGGGGATTTGATTTATTGTCTTAGATGACAATGTCTAAAGAACACCAAATGCTGCTAGTAGACTTACATGTGAAGAGTCTGAGCATTAAAATTTAGTTTAATGGAATACCTAAGTTCATGGTTTCTTTTTGCCTGATGGCTGGTGTGGATTCTTTTAAGCTGGATAATAATTTGCCTCAAATCTTGTACAATTAAATTGTATCTCAAATTTAATACTGCTTCCTGAGTTCTCTTCTTGGATTCAATTTGTATAAATTTATTCTTTCTAGTTCAGAGAAATGTAAATCAATATCCAGGGACTTCTCTGAAATGCACTGCTTCTGAATGACTGTCTCATTTTATTTTATTATTTTTATTTCATTATCATTAACATCCCAGGTACTTTGATAAATGTGAAAGATAAGCATTCTTTCTGAGGTTTCTCTGCACTTACCAAGGATGAGGCTGGATAATTATAACAACTGACTATGTTTCAAGTGATTTAAATCAGGTAAAAAAACTTCTAACCCTAATAATTTGAAAATTAAGCTACTGTAACTAAATTCAGCATTATTTCATTCCTTCATCTGTGGTAGCAATTCATACTTATATTTATAGCTTTCCTCATCTCACCTCATATCATTTGGCTAGTACATTCAAAGTCCTCCTTACAGCAGGCACTAACCTTTATTACCCCACTTAACACACGGGCTTTGGCTTCTACTACAACATTGCTTCTGCTCTTAGGAAGTCTCTGGCTGAATTTCGTTGCCATTTCTCATCATCGTTTTTTCAAATTTTGCTTCTGACTTGTCAGGCTGGAGGAGTTACAGTGATTTAGTAGTAGTCCCAAAATAGAAAAAAGCAGGTAGGAAAGCTTGAACTAGTCATCACCATTATTTGACTACCGAAATAAATACCCATATGGGGTTTTTGAGGTAGAAGATCCAAAAAAGTAATTTTCTTTTTAACATAAGTTTGAAAAAAAGAGAATAAAACCCCCTTTAGACTCTGATGATATAGTTAACAGACACCACTCTTCTCAGTAATGAATCTGGCCTGCAGTACATAAAATCTGAAATTGACCAACATTAACATTTTCAAGTTTTCTTTTCAAATTTTGAAATAAAGTATGTACACTTGAAATAAGCGTTTCTTCAAAATTCTGAGAAGCACTTTGAAAGACTGAAGTCCATGAGAAATTATTATATCTTATTATTATTATGAACAGCTTCAATATTTGTTGTGAGGTACAGTATTCAAGTTCTTTTTTTTTTTTTTTCATTCAAGGCCTCAGGAAAGATTAAGAAAACATGTTTTCTTTAAATTAGATTGTTTTTATACATCCTTATTTATATCATCTTTATTTTCCTTAAAGAAATTTAGAGACAATTACTTTTAATGGCATTTAGATTCTTAAGCACCCCATTGAAACTGAGACTAAACTTACTAAACCAGATAAGCACCCATGAATATGGTGCCTTTGATGTCTAATTTACATTTTGCTAGTTAGCTATGTAAACATGAAAATTCAAATTCAGGTAGCTAAATCTCAGGAGCAGATTAAAATTGTTTTTCTGCTATCTTAAGTTCAAAATTAAATAAAGCACTTAAGCCTGTTTTTAAATATGGTCCTTGTTAAGGCAGAACATGTAACCATGTATTGTTAAATCCATAAAAGCTCTTGCCAATGTGGTATTTTCCTGATTCAATGCCAGTGAAAACTAGAAAGCCACCAATGGAAAAAAATTTTTGCTCCAGTTTAATTCTTACAGTAATATAAATCCTAGTTCATCCCAAAGGCTATTACTTTTATCTCTTTGAGAAATTTTAGAAGGGTTAGAAGTCTAGACTTGTTTCTGACTATACTTCTTACTACCCAGACAAACAAATAAGAAAGGTGTTGTGGACATAAGTTGAAAAAACATCCCTTTTTATTTCTTTTCACCAAGGGAATAATTTTTGACCACCATTTGATTCCTCTTACTCAAATGGCTAATGTAGCTCATGAAATGTCATTACTTCATATCAATTAGATGTTAGGCTTTTTGTAAGTAACTGAAACGTCCAGCTTTTCTTACTGTCTTCTATTATCTATTTTAAAGTATTTCCTTATTTATTATCTTTAATACCTCATGAAATATATTGGTTGTAAAAATAATATCTAAGTCATTAAGTATTATCTAAACTACTTGCTGCAATGTCAGCTAAAATAAATGACATTTTTAAGGGATTCTATATCATCCTTCTACAAAAAATAACAGACATTTTCCTTTATTTTCTTTTAGCCCTCTCTTTAAGACTTTTATTTTGTGATTCTGATATGTGACTGTTTTTATAATGTCAGGGAAGTACCTTGAGTTAAAAAATTTATTGTGCTATAATCTTTGCACGGAGAGATTTACCATTTCTGTATTCACCATCCTTTACACTGTAGTCTTACTATCTCCCTCCAAGGTAATCCTTTTACAGAGGGTCGTAGCTTTTCAATGTCCGCATGAAAACACATTTGCACAAAGGAATAAAAGCCAGATTCACAAACCTACAAATGACAAGCAGAAAGGGCTTGTATTCCAGCTTGCTTTCCTGCAAAATCCTTTGAAAGGCTAAAGAGCCTTTTCAGGGCAAGGACTAATCTGCAGACTTGTATGGCTATGTCTGAATGTAATGAGATTCCAGTAAACACATGCACTCCCTGTCCACACAGGGAGATCAGTTTAAGAGTGGCTTATTTTCAGTTACTTTCAGGCAGCTAAAACCAGACCTGAAGCACTACTTCAACTGAAATGAGAATGCCTGTGCAGAGATTTGAACTACCTTAGTAAGACATTCACAAGTTTGCTTATGGACAAGACTGAATTTACACAGAGAGCTCTTCCACCATCAAAACTTCCATTGCCTTGTCCAAACTTTCCTTTTTTGGCTTCGTTTCTTGACTGAGGTTAAACAAAGTCAACTTTCCCTATTACTGTTCTATCTATCCCCACCAAACTTTAAGAGAATGTACTCATGGATGAATCATTTATTATTATAACTGCCTGTTGGAAGAATCTTTGTGGCCTTGTTCCATGTTAAATGATGCCCAAGCTTTCCATGTCCTAAATTCAGTATGAATTTCACAGCTTTTTAGTTAGGAATCTAAACTCATGATCTAGACTAAACCTTACTGACTTCGAGGCATTTGTTCTTTAGTAAGTATTCCAGGAAAAGACCCTAGATATGGCAGCAGCAGGCTCATGAAGACTTACATTTTCATTGCTCCCACACTTGAGTAACGAAACCAGATCCCTGTTTCTTATAACAAAAGATGATGAAATGCATAAACACAAAGATTTGTTAAAACAGAATAAAATAAATTGTTATTCAGAGAAAGTAAATTAAGTTAAGCGCCTCAAGCAGCTATAATTAAATTGAACATGCCACTATGACTATTGTTGCTATATCACCTTCATGACCACTGATGCTTAGCCGAACAGAAACTGAAATGTGGATCAAGCAAAGGGGAAAAACAACAGCACCATTGCTCTGCAGTTTTCTGCTGTTTGACACATGGTTTGTATTGTAGGTGCACTCATATCCCTTATGAAACCCTTTGCAAGCTTGTAAATAAACGTTAGTTACAGAGAGTAAAGTTGATTTATACAAATGGCAAAACGCTTTCAGGTTTCGTGTTGGTCCCATACTTCAGACAACCTGTAAGTATAGGATGAAATCATTAGAGAGTTACTGCTTTGAAAAAGTAATCAATGCCATTTGTTTTCTGATTACACGTTTACCCATTCATAATTAAAAAAAATAAATCATACCTCAGGGCATAAGAACTCATTGGAAGGCAGTCTTCCTCTCTTAGAATGTTTTTTTTTCTAATCCCCTTTCAAAAGCTCTTTCCAGTTCTGGAATGAGGTTGAATCAATCAGTATATATGTTTTTATTGTGCCCCAGGAGTAAAGATTTCTATTATCTGAGAAGCTGCAGTACAGAAATCTGACCAATTCTTTGAATATCCTGGTATTAAGACTTTTTGCTTTTCTTTTTTTTTTACAATGGCATGTTATAATTTTGTGTAGTCTTGGCTCTTATGTACGTACAGGGTCTTTGAAAGGCATCTAAAGATTATTCAGTGGACAGAGAGCTCTATCATTTAGTTTGTCTAGGGATTTTTTTTGGCCTGGAGACATGAGATAATTTTCTCATGACAATGACTAAGCTTCATCTTTCAAGAAATCTGAATTACAGAGAACAAAACCAATTAAGGCTGAAACACCTGGCCTTGGAAGAAGTCTCAGGACTGAAGAAGAACCCACAATATTTTGGTGTCATCCTCAACCAAAATGTGTAGGAGCTTTACATATCACTGATAAGATGGTGCCACCATTGCTAATTATCTCACTGGCAGAAAAATACATATAATAACATGAAAAAGCCAGATTTCTACTAAGAATTCATATTTTATTTTCTTCTGCCAATACTTTCCTAGCTGGTTTGTGAGCAAAGATCTCTGCACCACGAGAAAGATTTTTCTTTCTTTTTTTCTGTTTTGTCAAAAGACATGATCAGGCAAAACATTTAAATAAGGGTAAACCTAAGGTATGTGAATAATTGCATTGCCTGAAGCAAGGCCAATGTTTAAGGAGGACAGCAGAGATCTGAACTTTACATCTTCTTCCTTATATATGGAAAGGTCTCAGATGAATAATCTATTTATCCAGTGGATTGTTTCTCTTTAAACAAAGAAGAAAGCAAAATACACTGTATATTTGTCACTGTCAGTTTGCATGTTTATTTTTTTTAAGTCAACATCTATGAAATAAGTTCGATCCAATGTGGAAATTTTAGGAAATGAATAAATTTCTCTCATTTCTGCAGTGCTCCACTCTGTCACTGGTGTTGGCCATGTCATATTCCCACTTGAACGGGTGATGAGAAATGTTTATACTCAGATCAAGCTGCTTGCTCAACTTTCCTGTGGTGGTTTATGTTAAATACAGAAGAAGGCACCAAGCTAGTAATCCCTGAAAGCATCCTTCTGATGAGTCACGCTGGGCTGTTAACAAAACTCTAGTCACTCCTTACCAGGCTTTTAACTCCATGTAGTGCAGACGTGTGAAAGGGATCAAGTGAATTCTAATACTCTCATCCCGAGTGATGCTACTTGAGCTCTGCACTTACAGAGAACAAGGAACGTGACCCTGAAAATTTTGAAATTCCACTTCTCTTCAGTAATTTTGTCGCTGTTTTTTTTTTTTTACCCAATGGCATAAGCTTTATCTTATGTAAAAGAACAACTAAGATTGTTTTATGTTTAAAAACAAATGGACATATCTTCAAGTCCTCATTTTTCTGCCACCAATTGTATTACACATTTATATGCCAGATATTCTGCACATAAAACAGTTTACTACAAGACCGACATTTAATTCGCTTAATTAATTTCATTGTGCAGGCATGTTTGAAGCTACATTACTGAAGGATTCCTCCAAAGTAACCATTTAACAGCTAAGTAACCTTTAATTACTTTGCTGTAATGATACACATCTAAGACAGATATTGTTATACTGTGACATCTGAGCACTTTAACCTAAAGGTAGTTATTAGCACTCCCATGCAAGATTCATTATGGATCATATTTCATTAATGGAGAGTATTGTATTCTCATCTGATTATGTACTTGCAAACATTTATTAACATATCTCCCTGACCATGTTGCAACCCAGGGGAATCCATAGATTTTCATAAATCAGGTAGTA
Source organism: Merops nubicus (assembly GCF_000691845.1). Classification (NCBI taxonomy): domain Eukaryota; kingdom Metazoa; phylum Chordata; class Aves; order Coraciiformes; family Meropidae; genus Merops; species Merops nubicus. The sequence continues at coordinate 16,062 of NW_008594359.1, read as the reverse complement.
TTCCTTAGCTCAAATATATGTAATCATACAAGAGAAAAGTTGTATGACAGCTCTTCTAGAACAGTTTGATGCATAGATTAAATAGCAAAAGAGTTACTTGGGCTGAACAGATATATAATTATGAGTAGCCGTACAATATTTGAAAATTAAAAAAATTAAATGCAAATTAATGCTGCATTTCAAGAATCCCCAGTTGTGATTTATATCACTACAGGTGAGAAGGTTGTCCAGACTTGTAGCTGACTGCAAATAAACACAAATTAGAATGGATCAGATGACATAGCAAGTCACCACCAATTCTAACAGGTATGAATTCATTATGGTACATTTATCCATTCTGCACAATACCTTTTATCTAAGTTTTCCAGTGGTGACTGTTTTTCCATCCAGTGTATTTCTCACTTTCTTTTCTGACTCACTGAGTTAAAGAAAAACTACATTTAAAAAATACATATATATATTTTCCTTTGGGGAGTAAATAAAAATAACCATATATGAATTATCTATGATAAATAGTAGAGAAGTGGAAGAGAAAGAAAAAAGCAGGTATTAGCTTCTCTTTCTTTCAGTTCCCAAGTCATGGTTGAAAGTTGCTCACCCTTTTTCAATGAAATGAGTTACTTAGGAAATAACTAACTTACTCAAAGTCTACAGAGGCTTGAATGAATCAGAGGCATGTATTTCATCTCAGTCAAGTCATAGTCACTGAATTACTTGTCTTACATAAATGAGGGAGAAGTGATGGAAGGAACAGAAAGTCACAAAACCTTTCCCTCACAGGATTGATGTTTGAGGGAAGACAGAGAGATTCTGTCTGGTTTATGCTCAGGAGCTCAAAGAAGAGCCAGCATGTTTCCAAACAGACTTACTGAGTGTCACAAACAGAAAGCAAGTTGTTACAAACAATGTAAGCTAAAACTGAAAATGAATGGAAGAGTAAATTTTTTTTCCCCCAACTGACTTCAAGTGGTTTTATTCTTAGATTTGGAGGACAGAAAGAGTTGCTGTGATCACTTAGTCTGATTTCCAGCATCACACAAGCAGTTGGCATATGCGACAAGCACAAATATTTAAAACACTGCCTGTTTCAGTACTATTCTTAATCTCCCAGTCTTTCAACAGTAAATTGATTAACTCTTCACCGCAAAAGTTATATAGACTAATGTGTAAGGAAGATAATTATTCATACCTATGGCCTGCTTTCACTTCTGTTAATTTTAGATAATTTTATGCACACTCCCATGTTCCTTCCATGCACAAAATACAATCTCTGTCTAATCTATGACCCATCCTAAAATTCTATTTTCTTCCCGTTGACAGCAATCAAGCGTATGTTGCTGTACTGCATCTCCGTTCACATAAAAGCACTGTTTAAAGAAGGATGAACTATTTTCTCTCGTGTCAGACTTCTAAGATCTTGAAAAACCTGTTAAACTATCTGTGTTATCTTATGCCAGAAAAACATGTGATGCAAAAAGATGAAAGGTTGTACACCGATAAAGAACGTTTGCTTTGTTCTTTGTAAAGGTATTTAGCAAAGTTAGAAAGTAACACAGTGGTTAAACTGTCTGCTTTTGTTTTGCAGACCAAAACAGGCATCTTGCAGCTATCTTTGTGTGTATGGCATATATAGGATTAATTCTTAACTGCTTTCTTATATGGTTCAGTAAAGTCTCTCCTTAAGAAGCAAAATATTAATTACTAACCAAAGCTTCAATATTTAGCACTCTTTTCTTACTGAATAGTGGAATTTTATTATTGCAACAAACTTAGCAACAAATTTGAGACACTCTATAACACAAGGCAGAGAAGAAAGTTTCAAAATCTTGTAAAGGCAAGAAGGCATCTGGAAAGTATTATGAAAGCTTTTTTAAATAAATAGAAATCCATACTTAAAAATGGAGATGGTCAGCATAGCAGGAGAAGAACAACTGTTTCCTGTTCCACCAGGCAACTGCTGGACATATCTATGTAATGCTGTTTACTCACAGAAATAGTAGCTTCACCTGTAGTTGCTCTGCTTTTTATCAAAGGAGAAATAAGATTTAATCATTGTGGAAAAGCCAGTTTTGTCATGGCAAATGCAGCTTTTGATGAAAGAAAGAGATACATAAGGAGCTTGGAAGCATACCAAGAAGGCCTCCCGTTGTGGAAAGTGACTTTTTTCTTTCCTGAATCTGTTTGAAAGATTTTTTTAAATCTGTGAGTGTTGTCATCTTTTCCTTGGGAAAATGCCTATTTTCTGGGAATTCTGAATCAGTAAGACTCCTACAGCCAGAAGCAAGTTTAGAAGGAGGTTTTGAGGAGACTATCAGGTGCCCCTCCATCACTGCTGAGCAACCCGTACTATGGCCATACAGAAACTCCCTGGACTAATCACAGTCACCATGCTCAGGTACCATTAAGCTCACATGTGAACACACAGAAACTATAAATATTAAGTTGATGTGAAAGCATGGAAATAGGTAGTGGTTTCAGACTTGCTTGTAGCTTCTGAGAGTTAAGTATCTCCTACAGCCTTTAAAAATCAGGCTTGAAGTGCACTTCATCACACATCAGCTCTCAAAAAAAATTTAGACAAATACCAGTGAAGTTAGTTAACATCAACATGTTCTTGGTTAGGTCCCCATGTCTGAATATTTAATAAGACTGCATAGTTTGCTGTTCTGCCTTTCACAGCCTCATGCCCTGTGTGTGGAAGATCACCCACAGCTAAAACTTGCTGCATTGTGATTTTGGTTGTTTAAAGACTATTTGACAAGATGTTTGTACTGAGCTACAAACTCAATACAGTCACTTCCTTCAGCAGAAATCATATTTAAAACGTGATTCTTCTTTATGAAATTCTTTCACAATGAATAATGTTGCTTTGATGCTGACCTATCCATATCTAAGCTCAGTAACTCCTTCTTTCAGTTTTGCTTCCTTCTATGCCTCTAAATCGAGAAATAATTCTAAGTAATTTCCTCAATTAAATCAGTCTATACTATAGGCTGGCTTTCCACTGTTTTTATTACATTGGTTTCCCAACAGATGGTGGTTTTGTTATTTTACTTTTTTCTTCCCTATGTTGGTTGAGAGATCAAAGGATTCAAGCATACTTGTCTTTTGTTTCAGGAGCTGTGTGGATGAAATTTTGCATATGTTGCATGACTGTGAAGTTGGGTTAATGTTTTCAATTGTTACTCTAAAGAGAGGCAAATGCTTCACTTCTGTGCTACTAGACACATTATGGCTCTGTTGATGAACAAACATAATATTCCCACCCAGAAAACATCTTAATGTAATTGCCATCTCTCTTAAAAGTGCAATCTAAGTCTGTAATGAACTAGGAAAACTGTATCATCTTATGGTAAAGTAAGGTAATCATGTGCTAGTAGGAATATTTACATTATCAAAATAAATTATTCATCATAAAATCCTTTAACTGATAGGAGAAATAATGAAAATCCAAATGCTATCAATGGGTGTATTTTCAGCTCCTCTGGTAGCCATCACTAAAATTAATTTTCTTTAATCAGTCATAAGAGTCTGAGTCATCACTCTAACAATGCTAGAAATTAATGTTTTTTTCTGTGACTATACAAGTTAAGAGTGAACCTCAGTCTTAGTAACACCAATATAAGCAATAGAGAACTCCAGTGAAGACAACTAGTGATAGGAAAAAACACCCTGCATTTTAAAAAAGGAAATGAAATCCAGATCCTAAGAGTGTCTTTAACTTTAATCACTCATTATCTGAGCATATTCAAAGTTACCCATGGTTTTAAGACACAGACTCACAAAGCAAGATATTGCATGTGGTCTAAATGAAAACCCACTCAAGGGTTCTGCATGTGGGCTTGTGTACATTCTGCTCCACAAATTTCCTTCCATGGAGGTCTCTTTCTATCTCACTCTTCTTTTTCTTCCCTCCAGCAACATAAATAAAAGTTTTCCCACAGTTCTGAGACTCATTTCTTTGAACCTAATGAATATGTCAACTGGCTTTAGTTTCTCATTCATGGAAGTCACTCAGCTGTGGCATACTGTATGCCGTTCTCCACTGTAACCAGCCAGCCTTTCTCAGCCACAGAGAGTGAAAGCCATGTATGGTGAGGGAACAATGCTCTTCTCAGTCACCTCACTGCGAGCATGTTAGCGCATAGATTCCTCTCATTAGGAGTTAGAAGGTTCAGATTTGACACTATCACTCACACTGGACTCTCTGCATGGAGAAAATCTAAAATAAATCTGTATTACAGTTACTTTGCATGAGTTGTTTTTTTCAACAGTGGAGAAAAATATGCAGGATCTTGCCACCATCAAGCTTCATTTTCTGTCATGGTATGTCTCTAGTGATCAGATCAGATTCACAGAAACACCAACATATGGACACAGACCATATCCTTACCAGTTCCCTCTCATCTCAAGGAAGTTTTCAAATAAAATCAAACTACAGAGTGCTAGAACATCACCTGAAGAGGGACTTTCAGTTTCATTTTCTTTACCACATATAAATAAAGTAATATTAAAGTAATACGGCTCTGGAGTTGAATTTTTTTTTTTTTTTTTTTTTTTTTTTAACTTAAGAATAAACTGGGAGTTCTGCCATAGCAATTTGGATATATTTATCAAGTCTTAAACAAAATTTAGCTGTTGAATAGCTGAACTGATCAGACTTGAATAATAATAGGGGTTTCATTAGTGGTTTCTGCTGTACAACAAAAGGCCCTTGAGGTTGTAAATTCCATGGTTTTGTTCTGCTTCTCAACCAATCTTATACTTCTTCTCACTAAAGAACTATGCTCCCATTTTGCCTAAACCATTTGTCTGTAATCTGAGAAATAAAGGTGAAGAAACAAAATAGCCAACCACAATGTTTTGACTTGCAACAGTTTAAAAGTTGATTTCATTTCCTTCATGCAAATGTTCAACTCTTGTCTGAGTAAAACTCAGACGTAATTACCGACTTTCTGTCACTTTAGACATCAATAGATTCCAAATTGCTTAGGTGTAATTATGAAATATGCAAGGGCAGGACTGAATGCATTAAATGACAGCTGAAAATCTATGATGTTCGTATTTCCTGTCAAAGATTAAAGCATGACTCCTTTTCTAAAAACTTTCCCCTCTGAAATGATATTTGTATTGCATCTGAATTTAAGAGACTGAGCCAGATCCTTTGCATGTATATGATTTGGAATATTCATATGCTTACAAATATACCTTTATACTGGTAAATGGAAGATCAGCTGTCATAATGGCACATCCTTCTTAATTGAATATGTCAGGATAATGAACACTAGCTGTAAATTTAAATTATTATACCTTTACCTGTGTGTTTTACGTAAAAAGTTTAGTATGCTTTAGAATTTGTATTATGAAATAAATTCTTGTCTTGTTAAAATAAGATACTTGAGAAAAAAATCTCTTTCAAGATTTTTCTTTCTCAGTTTGCTGAGGATGAAATATCCATAGCAGCTGTGTAGACTTTCCCAGCAGTGAGGGGTAAGAAAGATGTCAGCCACTGCTGCCATGTGTGCTATTCAGTGGAGAGTAGTTTACCTCATAAATTAAACTATTCTGACAGCTAAATTATTGCATAAAGCCTAATAGTCCTATGTTAAAGGATGTACTCTGGAAATAAATTTTTATTGGAATTATATTTTGCTTGAGGTTGACAGGATGAAGTTTTGAAAAATCTGAGTTCTCCTGGTTTAACTTCTCTTTTAGCAAACCAAGTGTTCAAAATACAGCTAAAGCCAAAAGAGATCTGCAATGTATTCAAAGACAGGCCTTCATAAATAATAGCATTTAACCATGAACCTGGTTAATATTTGTTTATAAAGGGGTTTATGGAGTTTTTAAAAAAGTCTTTTAAATGGGAATCAAATTACCTCTTTATTGTGACCTTCTACTTCTGTAACTTTATCACAAGACAATGCCATATACCTAGAGGTGCCATTTGGGATATAATACTTGGCTTGTAAGAAATACATGATTCTGCATGGCAGTGCTTTAAAATGTGTAGAGCTTCTAACAACACACCTTGGTTTTCTTACAGAAATATTTGTCAGAGCTTACCAGAACAACTGGCTCACTTAGGTTGTCTTATGAGACCCAGCTCTCATGTTCTCAATCCCTTCCCTGTAAGTAAGAACTGTTTTGGGGTCATTGAAAAGTTCCCATAGCATATCCCTTCCCAATCAATGTCATAGTGAATTATTGCTTGGAAAAAAGAATTATATGCTATATTAAGCTACACATAACTGTATATAACCTTCCAAAATACTAGGAAGGTTATAGCTATGCCAAGATTTATTCTTTTTTAAAAGTGAAGGTAAATTGTACATGTGCGAAAAGCCTCATTTCATGTAAAGATTTTTCACACAGGGTAGCTTAAGGGACTGGAAATCTACGTCATGTGGAGAAGCAGAAGTGAAGGTTTGAAGACCCAGCAGCCTCCAGAGGAATCGAGCCCTTTTATTATGTGATTGGCCACTGATCCTGTGAGATGCCTGGACAGATGTGAGCCTAACACTGACTATCCTGTTGCCTGCCGTCCTCCACACACATCAGTGTAGCAAAAATGTCCAGTGCCTGGGTTTTCTCAGTATAGCAGAAATCATTATCCTGCCTTCTGTGAAACAAGGTGAAGCATATCAGCCTTTAAATATCTAAGATTTTTTTTTTTTTCCCCACGGCAAAACCACTCATGCAGTTGAAAGAAGTTCTCTAAAAGGTACTTAGACTGTATGTGAGCTGGAGATGTGGCTCTTCAGTTTTATTTTCATGTCCTATAGCAACAGGATGCTAGTTTGAAAGGTTAAAGCATCTCTGAACTAATATAGGCAGTTACAGTCTGCAAACTAGACCTTTTATTGGCATTTATCTGTGAATATAATGATGCTTAGAATTAGTATGTCACACTAGTTCTGTCACAGTTATTACATCACAAATGAGGATCATCCTTTAACACTATCTTTCTTCATATTTTCTCTATATATTGGGTAAGCATATAAATGCTATATAAAAGTATTTTAGCCTGAGGTGACTCTTAACTTAAAAAATCACTTGCTCAAATATTTCACTTAAAAAGTACAGGTCAGAATGTTAACTGATGTAAATTGACACAGCTTTGCTGCCTTCAATGAAGTTAGGCCAATTTATAACACATCAGCTACTACTGAAGTCAATGTTTTACCCTCAATTTTATAGTAGATAACAGAACACAACACACTTTCTACCAGTAGCAGCACTCACTGGTCCTTCAAGCAATGTGTTCCTCCAAACTCATTCTCAGGAAAAAACCTTCTCTTCCATCACTTTATATGTATATATAATATATGCAGACAGATAAAAAAAGAAAAATGCATAAATGTATCAGAATAGGATGTCCATTACTTAGAAAATGCACTCTAGACCTCTTCTAATGTGAAGCACAGAAGGGATAAAAAAAAAAAAAAAAGTGGAAAGTATAATTCAGCAAAATTTTATGAGTTAAACTAAAGATTTTTAAAATACAGAGAGTCCGGAAAAACCAAATATGTTACAGGTGGTAGCGTTATATAACTTCATATGCAACAACTTAATGTTTTATGTACATCATAAATCTGAACTAAATTTAGAGCTTCTTTATTGATTAAGAATGAGAAATAACCTGTAAGTAAAGTGATCCCAGATCTTTTAAGTTCCCCCACTTAATAATGAGTTTTAATCTGTTGGAAAATGACAAGAAATTTGGAATTAGGAGACAATAAAAGAAGCCGGGTTGGGTCTTCAGACAGCATCTATTGATTTACCTCTTTTGAAGAAATCCTGATGTATTACTGCTGAGGATCTGGCAAACAATTTTGTACAGCTCTTGCAATGCCTGTCTGAGTGTAAAAAAAAAAAGGTTCTACAGGGCATTCTTTACAGCTCCACCTGTATGTAGGAGTTAAGTAAATGGGAAATCCTGTTCTTTCCTAAACAGGACTATTCCCTGCTGGGTCACACAAACTACCCCAAAGGGAGCCCAGGGGAAAGGAGGCAGGCTCCTTCCCCCTGCTCAGGCACGCACAGGCAAGTGCATTTTGCATTCTGTTGTGATTTCCTAGCAGCTTTAATGCACTTCTGTGTCTCCCTGCAGTTGGATTCGTTCCTTTCAAGCACAGATCTGACTTGTGTAATTTTGCAGTCACTAAGTACAACATTCCAACACATCCAATCCTGTTTCCTCAGAAGTCAGCAGGAGCAGAACATAGCTTTACTAATTACTTTCTTGTTTTGTCTGGTAATTGGTTTCTTGTACTATATTGCATTATGTGGAGACAATGCCACATGTTGCCCAACACCGGATCCCTGAAGTTAGTGTAGGTGTCAGTGTCAGGTCATCTCATCTAAACTCAAGCAAATACAATACAGACATCTGCATATGAGCCTGTTTGTCCCACAAAATGAAAGCACAAATATATAGCCTCTCCAATGGATGACCTCAAGCTTTAAAATAGGCTTTCCTCAGGTATTTTCTACATATACACATGCTAGATTCTCTCTAAACGTTCTTTCCCGCTTACTCATAGCTTATGTGCTTAAAGTCTATTCAAACATTAACTTTATTCTTTTCTCTAAATACTGTGGTTATTCGCTTACACATCTGGAATGGATTTAAGAGAAGATTAGGCTGCTTTACTCCTTAGACTGTGGTGTAATTCACAACATACTAGGTACTATACATTTGCACAGATCAGTTTTAATCAGATGCACAGCATGCTGTTCATACTCTTTTACCTTTTTATTATTATTTCTGATACTGTACTTCATCAAACTCAATTAGACCTGCCTGATTTCATCACTAGAAATGGTTTTCTTCAAGTATGGAACAGGGCTGCTTCATATTGAAGAGATATTCAACAGATATAACAATTCATATTCCCATTACTTTATGAATGTCACACAAAGTAATTTATTTCCTTCCTCAGTTGCAAGACTTGTACCATATTCCAGCCTCCTGCAGTCTACTCCAATTGCTTCCAGTGTCTCTCTATCACTTGCCACTCTTTTTCTTAAATTTCACTTCTTCATCCTCTTCAGTTTGGCATCCACTAATTTCCTCTCCTCACCAGACTCAGGCAGGTGGGTTATATTCAGAGCTCACATAAACAACCAATATTACTAGACACTAGGTACATTCCCTGACTATTCATATAATCAGTTCACATTTACCTCTCTAAGTGCTTTAAAAAATAAATAAGCAGATGGTGAAGTCAGTTAATTTTCTACAAGTGCTGTGGCAGAAAATTAATCTTCAGGAATTGCTCTAGATGGTAATTTTTAACTCAAAAAAACCACTTGCCTTCGCTTTTACTTTTTACCTTTTTTAGTATGCTAGGGATGTATAAACTAAACATGCTACAGAAGCAGTGGTCCTTTGACACGTCCAGTGCTGCTGTCTGACATGACAACATAAACCATCTGGCTTTCACAGCTGCAGTGTGCAGGGGTTAATATTGTACCCCCTCCATTCATAGTGTCTCTAACAGAGCTACTGTCAGTCAAGCCCCCTCCTCTTCCCCAGTTCCAGGAGAAGATGCACATTTGAAATTCCTGGCTAGGTGGTATGGGAATGGAAGGAGCAGGCTCTGGCTGAAAGACAGAGACAGGCCAGATTGTTTTTCATAGCAAAGCTAATAAATTCATTTATTCATCTGATTTTCAACTTCGCAAGGGACAGGGCCCAGGCAGACTGTCAGATTTGTCAAAGCCTGAGAAGAGGTGGGCACTGTTCCTTCCTGCCTGCCCCACTTTCTCTCTGCAGGGGCAGACTTTGGTTGAGAAGGCAGTGACCTCTCCTGTGTAACTGTCCAGAGGATACAGAAACTTATGCCAGTGGAAAGGCAGGTGGAGATGACTTCACTCATAGCTGAAGTATGGAAAGGAAATCAAAAGCTAACAGTGTCGTAGTAGTTCAGATAAACATACTCCTGAGTTGCCTGGTTTACAAAGAAGAAATCAAGGGTCATGAGAATGATTCAGTCACAGGGGACTAACAAACTTACTGCATAAATGACCAAAAAAAGCAACAATTTAGATTTTGTTTATAGCTAGGGGCTGCTAAATAGAAGCTAAAACAAACATGCTCTTTCAGCTCCAAGGACAAACACATCATTGACTCAAGACTTTCAAAATCCAGAAAGTTAAAACAAGGTTGGCTCTGGCTTCTCATCTCTGATCATCCTTTCCATAAAACCTTGATAAAGTGTGTGTTAGCTTTATGGTGCAGTCATAAAACAGCCAAATGTAGAAGTAAATGACCTCATACCAGCTATCTCTCTGCAGAGAGATTCGCTTGGCAGATAGCCAAGAATTGATTGACACACATCTTACAGAACTAGAGTTAATTAATATGTCTACCAATTCCCAAATGGATCTCAGGAAGAAGAGAATCTGTTTAATGCAGTAAGCAATGACATACTGTGTGTGGTCAAGAGACAATCACTAATTGCCAAGAATGCATTCTGGAATAAAGCATTAAAGAATATGAAAAAAACCCTTTCTACTTTACAGCTCCTTTATCCCTTCAAAACCTTATGCTTAGAACATTATAAAGACTTATGTTTCAAATATCAAAAGACATTTTTATAGAGGCAAATGGTTCCCAGACTATAAAGTCAATACTCAAAAGGTCTGTTAATTTTTCTACAAGAAATTCTGATTTTTTTTAAAAACCTCATCCTTATTCATTTAACAATCATGTCTTTATTTTCAGGAAAATCTGCAAACCTGAATTGAAAAATCATAAGGTAATTTGAAAGAACTGTTCTTTGAAGATTGCAGAAGCTACAAGAACTCAACTATAGATTTACCAGTAAAACATAACCACAAATTAGTGACTGCTGAAAACACATCAAGAGTCTGGTTGCTATATTGCAACAGCCCATCGAGCAATACCAGGTAAACCAGACTGAAAACAAAGTAAAGCAGACTAATCTATATTACATATTTATTTTAACAGGAAAATAAAAGATTGTTTTTTCTGGAGAGAAAACGTATTGCAATGGAGCACAGAGAAATTTTAGTCAGATCTTCAGCCAGGAAAACCAGCACAGCCCCACTGCTTTCTGTGGGTGATAAGGTTTTCCACCAGGGAAGACCCTACTTACCTATTTACGATCTATGCTGATCACTGACAAAACAGCAAAAGAGGTACTACGAGATTTCTGCAACACTAAGCAAAAATCAGCAAGCTACACATTTCAGAAAAATTGTTTGGTTTCCACTAAAAAGTAAGGAAACAAAACCTAGGTCACAGATGAAAAATTGTTAGTGTGCTAGGACAAATCTAAGAAGTGGCATTTAGGAATATATGACACCATTTTCATTCCCAGCTAGGAGAAATCTGTCACGGTGTCAGACTGCACTGACTGCTGGGAGACTAAAGGACAGAGTTGGCCCCAGAATAAACACACAGGCTGAACTACTGCTCTTACACCTTGTATCCATCCCAATCCAAAAAAGGAAGTGCTTTTAACTTCATGAACCAGGTAGAATGGGCTTACTCATGTTTATTTAGGCCCCTAGGGGAAAAGATGCTGTGTAGGGGAGAAAAGGAGAGATTCTGCTGTGATTTATCAATCAGCACGTCAGCACCTGATTCAGGAGCAGGTCTTACCAGATCCACCCACCGAGCCACAGAAACTAATGAGACTGCATTTTGGCAGGAAGAAATCATGGCTAAACACCAATAGAGATTAAAAAGAGGAAAAATAAAAACATTGTTTTAAGATAGTTTACCTCAGGATGGCTTCCAACTTCAATATAGGCACAGACTGGATGAAAAGCCCCTGTTCCACAAGCATACAAATGGGTTTGGTTGTAAGTCTTAAGCACCTTGATGAAATTAGCACATTCTCTCTGCAAAGAAATGGGAAAAAAATGTATCCACAGAGTTAATTCAGTGAATATGACTAATGAGAGCTCTTCTGTGTTAGGGATGTATGGCTGAATGAACAGATTTTAAAAGTGTGATCATTTCATGCTGTTTATAAGCTTGCTTATTTCTAAGCATTTAATAAATATCCTCATTTAGATTCTCATTTAAATATCTGTGGTTGCCATTTAATAAAGCATCCACCCTTGAAGAAAAGATTACACAAAAAAAATCCTAATTTTTGTTTCAGAAATGTTTCATCTTTGTAATTTATGCTATTGTCAAGTTTGTAAAAAAAAAACTCATTTATAAAAATGTGTCAGAATGAAATAATGAAGAAAAATGGACCAACTGTTTGCTTGTAATCAATTAAGTAACAATTAGAAGAAAAATGGGCCAGATGGAAGGAGTTGGTGAAAAACAAATCATTGATATAATGTTTCTAACAACAATATGAATGCTGCCTCACTTTCATTGTCTGTGTTTAGGGGCCAGTTTTACAAAGATGAGTACATGTTAAACTTTAATGCAATTACTGATGGCCCTAGAATGTGAGCTTTGCAAGACTTGGACTTCACATTTTTTACCTAGGTAAATTACCCATCATGAGCAATTCTAATTCCCAGAAATTAAAAACTTAATCGCAACACTAACAATCCCTAGTACAAACATTATCTGTTATCTGTTAACAAAAATGTCTTCATTAATGCTTAATGTTATTAAAATGGAAATGTCTAACCTGATAGTCAAGATGTCAACTTTTCCCATTTATTTAATATTTTTATTTCAATTAGGTCTAACAATGAAAAGAAATAATCAGTCTACTGACACACTTAGAAATAATGGATTCCAAATAGGAGAAAAATAAGAGCATTGAAATAAAATAACCACCTCCAGTAACGTTTTTGTTTAAAATGAAGGAAACTTTTCTGTGCATATTTAATTTATTTTTTTTGGAGAACACTCAGCTGCACCTCTCCAAGTGGACCAGGGCCCATGGAAAAGTCACCTGAGCTACTGCCTCCAAAGAAATCTCATTGACTGGCATCATCCACCTCTGCAACTTGTTTGCTAATTAAACCAGATCCTCCCAAATACAAAATAATGGCTCTGCCAGGAAAATGCATGTGCAATGTGAGGCTTGCCTTAGGCCACCACAGGGAAAAGCAATGAACTTACACAGATAAAACTACTGATTCCCTGTCTTACACAAAGGACTGTACTGAAATGACACTGCTCTTCCAAATTCATTGTTTATTTGAATAGCAGATAATGCCCACGTATTGAAAAGAGCACCCAGAGGAACACATACAGAATCTTACTGTGTCCTTGGCTTACTGCTGACAACTTAAGTATCTTTCCAACTGAGATGGAAGAGAAAACATAGAGATAGTTAAGGTAATCCAACAGGAAATTGAAAGAAATAAAGATGGATGTTATTACAGGTCTCTCTTAATCTTTCCATTATGACCCCTCTTAATAAAAATACACACAATTTCTGGTGCATACATACTCTTCCTCCCACACAAGTATAAACATGAACATATACTTATCATATGTATCCACAGACTGCTTTCCACTGTCAGAATGGTAGAGTACTAAATAAATACCTGGCATAAATCACCAAAATTACAATGTATGTTTCAACATTTTTCTTAATGTTGTAGTCCTTTATTCCTTTTAATAAAATAAAGATGGAAAAGCCATGGAAGTGTGTTAATAATTCAATGCCTGCAAGAGTAAAAATGGGCAAATACAGCAAATTCATGTAACATTAAAAATTAACAAAATGGAAATAGATCCTGTGTTAAAATCTGATATTCTTTGTTTCATGTGGACCATCTGACTTTGACTCCACATAATTTAAAGCTGACCAATGGTTTGAACATTATTAAATAACTCAGAATTTTCTCTCTAGTTGTATCTAGCCAAATTTAATCACACCACTATTTCAGTAGGACTGTGCTTTGCCTTGTCTGGTTTGATGTATCATGATTTAATAAATATCCTTGTGGTCTATTACTACACTTTATTAAAGCTTTCAAAAATTGCCTGCCTGAAGAACATGCCACTTGTGACTCTATGAACTCACTAAATACTGTTCAGCTGCTTATCTACAATAAACAGCAAGAAGGTATTGGATAGTTAATACTTTAAAGGTGAGAGAGAAAACCCTACTTTGTTTAGGGACAGAGTCTTCATTGATTTCTATGGATCAAAATTAAGAAACATTCTATCATGAGCTTCATTTAACTACTCCAGATTAACCTATGGTGAGGGAGGGAAGAATTAACTCTATCATAGCCATATTTTAGCTTCAAGTGTTCAGGTTTGATAGTAGTGTAAGTGCATTATATCAGTAAAGTCACTCTGGTTTTATAATACATTTCCAAAAGCACATTTGGCCTTTTCATCCATGCTTTCAAGCTCTCCTTAATTCCTTGTACCACATATTTTTTACCATAGTTGTCTGAGAAATACACAACCTAGTTAAACAATGGGGAAGTTAAATACCTACAGCAATAAACCTTTGATGATGACAAATAAATTTATATAACATTTCAAGTTCCTAGTCCAGTTCAGACTGCTCTTATAGCTTCCTTGTGTTTTATAGTTGTATAAAGGAACCATTAAGGTCTATTCAGTAAATCCTCATACACCTCCCTAACAGATTAGGTTTCTTTATATATTTTACGTGATTGTAAAAAAATAAATAAAAGGGGGTATTAAACCACAGTAAATTACATCAAAGTAAAGTTACAGTTCTGATTTAAGCCCTTGTCAACTCAGGAAGTTCAAAGTGAAGTTTCTGCCCTGCCTGGAAGACAGTGCTCTTCTCTCTGGAACAACAGCAACAGGCACATTGATTTCAATCGTGGAGTAATCAGATTTCTTCCTTTGTCTAATTGTGTGCAAGTACAGCCACAGTGGTACAATGCCATGTGTGGAAATGTTGTACCTGTGTGTTTGATATTCTAAACTTAGTAAGAGTTTGCTTTTTGGCAATGAATATTAGGTTTTCCTGGTTTATGTGGTTCTGGGACAAAAAAGGATTCCCATAAATCTGTAATATAGCAACTTTAACAGCTACAAATTATTTGCTCAGACTCTAAATCTCAGCACACATGTACAACAAAGAAGATATTGTGATCAAGGAAAGTGTGTGTGCTCTGAATGCAATTTGGGTCTGCCACTACATGAGACTTGGGTGACTGATTCCCATTTCCAGTCCCTTTCCCCATTCCTGCCCTCACAGCAAGGCTCCTACAATGGCATTCAGGCACCGCCAGTTGAGAAACCTGGCAGACAGCTCTGCTGGTCCCGACACCAGTGGCTACGTCAACTCAACTACAAAGCAACTCCCCAACCCCCTTGGCTGGAGGCCTGGAATGACTTGGGTGTCTCCAACTGGGCTTGTCCCACCTGGCAGCAGCATGTCTCCTTGCCAGACCCCCAGGCCAGCACAATATTGTTAGTGTGAAGGTCTGTGCCAGCAGAATGAGGCATTTCACTACATCATCTCAGAGTGTAAGGCACTGGAAAGGAGACAAAGACAACAAAAGAAATAAAGTATCTTGCTAAAATACAGCATATGGGAGTAAATATCCACTGGAGGAAGAGGAAGTAACCCAGAGTCAGAAGCTGTAATGAATAAATTGTCAGGGAGTTTAAACACCGTCTGCATGAGAGTTAAGCCCCCCCAGTACCTCTGTATCCATTTTCACTTTCCCTGGGAAAGGGATGTTGTTCAAAGGGAACATATTCTGGACATATCCATACCCTTTGAATATCATTCTTTGTCAAGCAAAACAGCCAAAGGAAGAAAATTAGACTTAAAAAGAAAAATATTTTCAAGGTGAAAATCAGCTTTTATTTTTTTAACATGTGAAAGCTGGGCGGTGTGGGAGTTTAAAATACTTTTAGCTTAATAACGTGAATGAAAATGAATGCAAGATTTGCAAAGTACTCTTTAGGCAAGAAAGTAGTACTTGGATGGGATATGGAAAGAAATCCTAAAGAAAAAGAGCACTGGAATCACCTTAGCGAATCATTATAAATTCTTCCACCTAATAAAGCTGTTTCTTTTAATGGGCAGCTTAATATTAAGAACCTTCTCTTTTCTATATAAAGCTAAACACTGTTTTATGCCCTAAAGCTTGATCTTATAT
>NW_008594358.1:0-12478 GCF_000691845.1 Merops nubicus | reverse complement strand
CCCTCGGCTCCGCCGAGCTGCCCCTCCTTCCTCCTGTCCGGTTACCTCCGCACAATGGACGCAGTGTGTGCCTGCAGCTTCCTCTGCAGGAATTACAGTTGCATGGGCAGGCACTTTATCCTTTCTGATCTCGCCTCCTCTCTCCCCCCTTCCCCTGAGGGTTTGTTTTCCAGCAGGCTGAGTTCAAAAAGGGCACGAGATACCGCTGGCAAACAATCTCTGGCGCTAAACAAACCTTTTTAATCAGAATCACATGGATTAGCCCCAACTTTCCGTTCACACACGGCGGTACCTGTGAGCTCCACCGAGTTTTGCAGTGGCTGAGCTCCTGGTGGAAGTACCAAGAAGGGCTGAGGCAGCTCCTGAAGCCCGTGACACTTTCTGGGTGAAGGTCTGTGCTGCTGGTGACTCTAGGGGCATATCCAGTGCAGACTGCTGGAGCTGCTCTCCTTCAAGGAGAAGCTCTGGCTCTGCCAGGCGGCTGCCTGAGAGACGGCTGACTAGGAGACTGCCAAAGACACCTTGTCTTCAGCCAGAGGTGAAGCTTGATGCACAAAGTCCTTGGGTTATTCCAAAGAGCAAAGCTGGGGAGTGCAGCTCAGTCCCTGAGCGAGAAGCTTTTTGGCAGATGCTTCCTCTTCATCCCCTGCCCCCGGCCTCCCTCCCATCCCTTGTCTGTCCTCTGCCTCTTTCTGTTCATCTCCCTCCTGCAGGGAGTGAGTTTGGAGGACAGTTTGAGTAGCATCATGATGGTTTTTATGATAAATCTGCTGCAAGGGAAGGAGCACAGTCAGAGGGGTTGCTTCTTGGAGCAGCAACGAGTCCGTGAGGCTGGGCAAGACCTAAATCACCTTGGCTGCTGGTGCTCATGGTAGTGGCAGAAGGGTGAAAGGCTGGGTTGAAGGGCTAGTTCCTCTCTCCACTGTAACTGGAAAGGTCTCTGAGCAGCTCCTCTCTTAGCACTTACTGTCAGGCTGGGTGCCGAGGGCTCGTGCTTACTGGAAATCCACTGGCTGCAACTGAGGCCAAATAGTTCCTGTGCTTTGATGATGAGAGGTGGAGGCTCAGCACTAATGGTAGGAGGAGAAGCAAACCAAAAAAAAAGCAAACACTCTGCCAGGCCATCAGTGGGTACAGGGATGAAGTCCAGCTCGCTTGGCTGCTGGTGTCTTGGTCTTTGCTCAGATCTGTGAGATCTCACCGTTTCTGGGAAGCCTGACTGCAGGCAGAGCACTGCCACAGGTCTGAGGAAGCTCATCCTAAGTGCACCTTGCTCAAAACATACCTTGCAGGGTGCTGGGGTAGATGAGGATGTGTTCTTGCAGCTCCTGCCAGCCTTGGAGCTGGGGAGCAGGATGTGGGAGCATGGAGTTGGTATATTGATGCTCGGGAGGTTGGTAGTTGTGGGGGAAGTGAATATTCTCCCCAGCTGCTTCCTGCTGTCCTTCCACCACTGGAAGGGAAAGAACTTGGCAGTAGGTGGCTCTTTCTGGCTGTGGTTGAAAGGGAGGAGCCCTTCCAGGTGTGGGATGAGATGACCCTTCTGGCCCTGTCTCCTTGGGGCATCCCTTCCTGCCCTGCTCAGCTCCCACACTGTAGTGTGGTTGTCTATTTTCTCTGCTTCTGGAGGAGCTCAGCCAATACTTTGTGATAGCTGGGGATAAATTGTGACTCGTTCAAAATAACCTGTAAAGGGAGGCGTGCCCAGGGAGTATTTTAGTCCCTGACACATGAGCCCTGCCTAGAATGGAAAGCCATGATGTCTCACTGGAGGCCAGCACCTTTCATGAGAGCTCCAAATTACTATCCAAATGAGGAGACAAGGGCAATGGAGCACACCAGGCTTTGAGCATGGTGTTGCTGGTGGTGGCAGCTTGCACCTCTGGGCTCACCAAGCCCCCCTGGGGTCTGGCAAGGCAGCAGCTGACAGGGGATTTTGGTGGCGTAGTCCTTGAGTTCCTGAAGTGTTGCTGACAGGTCTATTGCTTGAAGCAGTAGTCTGAGGGGAAGGGAAACCCAGGTCAAACAAGATTAAAGGACCTTTTAACATGTGCTTTGACTTGGAGGCATTTTGTTGCTGTTCTCTGTAAGGGTGCCCCTGCCCTTCCCAGATTAGTTTGAGACTTGGCATCCAGGGAGAGAAACTCTTTTTGGCTTCCCAGGAGGAACGACATCTCTGGCAACGTGTGCAGGGCCCTGCTGTGAGACAGCAACTCCCTCCTGCCTCCAGATGCCTTTTCCAGAAAGCCATTTAGAGCCCCAGGCTGTTGCTTGGATAACTCCCTTTCCTGATTCATAAGCAACGTGCAGTCTCTCCTGTAATAGCCCAAATCTGCCCGTGCTAGAGGCTGAGCTGGAGAGGCCCTATCTTTTAATAACCATGTGATGCAGCTGGAAAAAACTTCTGGACATGCAGTTCTGTGGTGGCCTGAGTTAATGGAAACATTAACTGCTGTGGTGGAGCCCACTGGGCAGCTCTGCCATGGGTGGGTGGCACCTCTGTGGCTCTGCCCCCCTCAGTATTAGCTCCTCTGAAGGGGCCTTTGCTTTTCCATCTCTTTGCTATGGAAAGGTCTTACTGGCAGCCTCTGCTTGCTGAACAGCTCCCTGGAAATGCAGGACTCTAACAGCACCAGAGAGAGGGGTGATGGAGGGGATAGCTGTCTGCTCACTGATGGGTGCTGTGGCACCCATGTGTCCTCCTCCACTGGCTGCCACCTTGTAGCCAGATACTGAGGGAGACCCCCAAAGCAGAAGTACTGTCAGGCTTTGTTGCTGGAGGAGGGTTTTGCTGCCCAGTTGGGGTGCTGGAGTTGCTGGGTTTCACTCTTGGGGTACCAGCTGTTGTAAGTAATGTATTTCCAGCCCTTGTTGGGGTTGATGTTGCCCCCTTCATCTCATCTCATGCTGCAGGGTTTGCTGTGGCTGGAGGACTGTGATGTGGCTGGTGCCCAGCACACTGCACACTTATTTCTCTGTTGGGTGGTTTAAAATAGGTGGGATAGACCAGAAAGATGATTTTGGGATGTTTCACTTGCCTTGAAGGTCTTGTTCCTCCTGCATCTCAGAGCAATGATGTATGGGTAAAGGGGCTTTAAATCAAAACTCCCAGTTCTGCTCTGATTCCTTTGCCTCAGCTTATTTGCATGGCTTGTCTTCTGTTGTGGGTTTTCTCCTGTTATGGAAGTGGTAATCCCTGTGGCCTCCTGGGAGATGGGCTCATCCATCCCAGCCTGCACTTGTGGGGTGTGGGCGTCCAACTCCATGGGAGCTGGAGGAAAAGTGTGTGCTGGCAGGACCACAGCAGAGGAGGAGGAGGATCTCCTGTCTCTGAGGAGTCCCTCGTGCAGGCTGCTCTGCTCTCTGCAGCACAAACCAAGTGGTGGGCTTTGCCTGCCTTCTGTCTGCTCTGCCTTTATCCCCTCTCTCTCTCCCTGTTCTGCATCTATCTGGATGGACTCTGAGTCCACTCCTGGGACTGCCCGGGGTACGTTGGAGGGGCTCAGGTTACTGTCCATGATAGTTAATCCCTTCCTTGCCTCACCAGCTAAACACTTGCTGCTGTTATCACGTTTGGGAGTGGGCCAGGGAACTTGCCTTCTGTCTGCTCTGCCTTTATCCCCTCTCTCTCTCCCTGTTCTGCATCTATCTGGATGGACTCTGAGTCCACTCCTGGGACTGCCCGGGGTACGTTGGAGGGGCTCAGGTTACTGTCCATGATAGTTAATCCCTTCCTTGCCTCACCAGCTAAACACTTGCTGCTGTTATCACGTTTGGGAGTGGGCCAGGGAACTCACATCCCTCCTCCAGCTCCTCTTCCTTCCTGCTGAGATGGAGCACAGTGGCTGTGGCTTTGCCAGCACTCCTGGGGACGTGCACAGTCCCCCTTGTGTGGGTGGGGGATGGCTACAGGACAGGGCAGTGACCTGGGATGAGGAACACGTACCCATGGGCTGGCTGGGTGGCCTTGGGTGACACTGAGCTGTGCTTTGTAACAGGCTAGAGCAAAGGGACAGGACCATGATGTTGGGTGCTGCTGCTCTGTGATGCTTTTGGCTATGCAGGGGCCTGTCCCCAGAGCTCTTGTGCAGTAGCCCTTCATGTGACTCTTTGCTTTTGGGTTTCAGGTGACAGCAAGCTCCAAAAGCCACAACTGAGATGTGGTATCTGCCCTTCAAGTTGAGAATCCCTGGTTAAAGGGTCGTTCTTCCAGCTGCCATCAGGCCCTGCCAGCATCTCCAGGTGTTCCCAGGTACCCCTGCAGCATTGGCTGCCTCCAAAGGTTTGTTATCTTGCTTGTGAAGCAGACTGTTGACATGTGCTTACTCCCTTCCTGCCTTAGTGCTCCTGAGCCCAAATGGGTATACTGGGATAACTGGCAGAAGGGCTTGGCTCTGTGGTTTTCCCCTCTGCTGGGCACGTGGGTATTTGGGACCTGTAGGGAGAAGACCCTGGCACTTGTTAGGCACTTGTTAAGCCCTTGTAGCCCAGCTCTCTGGAGGGAAAGAATCCTTGGATGTGTGGCCCCATCTACATGACTGTTGAACTTCCCTTGGATGTGGGTGTCTGGATTGTTCTTCACTGCTTGTTTGTAGGGTCATGGGCAGTATGTGACTGGGGCCTGAGCTTGAGGAGCTGGAACAAGCTCCCTGAGAGGGGTAATGGGAAGACTGGGAGCTTGTGCTGGTGTTGTTCTGCCCTAGCAGCTGCTTTTCCCTCCACCCCTTACACCAAGGGTTTCTGTGGGGCCACTGTTACCCTTGGCCACCTCTCTCTCTGCTCTGCCCCTCATTAGTGCAGGGCTTGGCATGCCAGCAGGAGGGAGCCTCAGCGTGTCTGCGCCTTGATCGGATTTGTCAAGGCTCCTTCTCTTTTCTTCCTGTTCATTGAGGGTTGAAACAAAGCAAACAGAAGAGAGGAATTCCAAAGAATAGGAGAGGGACGCTGGAGTGACAGGCTGCCCCTGCACACAGGCACCCCACTGCCTCAGGCTGGTGGCAGAGCATTTTGGGAGTCGAGGCCCTTCCCCATCACCCTCCCAGCTAGCCCACCATGCTGGGGGGCAGTGGTGTGCTGCAGCTGAGAGCTCCTGTTCCTGCTGCTTAGGGAGCTGCCGTGCTCAGGTTGTCCCTACCACGTGCTGAGGTTCCAGCAGCAAGGAAAGGAGGCTCAGGCTTCCTTGCTGGCTCCTCTTGGCATAGGCACATGGGCCCTGGATGCAGCTTGAGGGGAAAGGAGCTATTATTTGAACTGCTTTATTTGTCAAGGGTTGTGGTAAAAGGTTTCCCTCTTTACCTGTGCCAGGAAAGTTTCCCCTGCCAGGCAGCTCCAAAGAAGCCCGACGTGGAGCTGAATGTCCTGCCTGGGTGCCAGGGCAGTGAGGCACTGGCCACTCCCCAGCCTGGAGCCAGATAAGTGCTTGAACAAGGACTTTCTGTGCAGGCAGGTCTGGGAAGCAGAGACCTGTGTGATCTGGAGCTCACGTTGTTTCCAGGAGACAGGGGAGTCACAGCTGGCCAGGCAAAGCTTTACCTGGGTCCCTTTGCCTTCCCCAGCTCATTGTGCAGGTTCCCCTTCCTCCTGCCATGGGTTGGATCAGAGGAGGCACCAGGATGCTCAGCAGCCCTGGCATAAAGCACTTGAGGTGAAAGACATCCCTTCCAGTGACACCCCCCCTTGCATTTAAGCCCCAAGGAACAGCCTTTAAGCCACAGCCTCCGTTTCCTTTCCTCCTTCCTCCTTTTTCTCTGCCTTCTGGCAATCTCTGCACTCGCTGGTTTAATTAGAGAGTGGAGTAAAGTGCTTAGACTCCAAAACGTGGAGATTAGGGGGCTACTAATCCTCTCCTTCAACGGGTGCTCACATCCTGCCCAGTCTGTTATCAAGCTTTTGTTCCCAGGGTGGAAACTCAGGCAAACTTGAGACCTGCACCTCTCCTCTTGCTTGCTGCATGGGCAAGGAAGGGTGAATGGTGACAGGAGAGCTGTGGGGGAGGAGGGAAGTGAGCTGTGGGCTTCCAAAATTCTCAAGGTGGGTTTGTAGTCATCACTGACAGTCTTTGCTTCTTGTGCCTTGGCTGGTTTTGGTGGTTCAGGGGCAATAAAGCAAAGATTTGGTGTTTGGACAAAAATATCCATTTCTGTCAGAGGAAGCAACTGCTTCCCTGTATGGAGGGTGAGTGTGGTAGGAAGGATAAGGTTCTCCTGGAAGTAAGAGGGGAACTTGACCCTGATGGTCACAGGGTGGGCTGAGCTGTCTCTGTCCTGCTTTTTGGGGCAGGCTGGGCACTGCACAGAGGCTGCTGTGGATTGCAGATGTGAGCTTTTGTCCAGAGCCCCTCACCTGCTGCCTGGTTGAGGTGTGCAGTCCCTTCCCTGCTTTTGTCCTTTGGTGTGTGAGTTCAGGGCTCAACAGTGTGAGGAGCCCCAGGGATGGGAACACAAGGAGCAGCAGGAGGGGAGGAGGCCTAGGGATGGCTAGTATGGAGTTTGGGTGTTGGGAGATTCTCCTTTCCACCACCTGGCTTTGGGAACCAGCTCCCCTCTGGGATGCACTTCCCCTCTTTTCTTGCC
Organism: Merops nubicus; assembly: GCF_000691845.1. Taxonomy (NCBI): domain Eukaryota; kingdom Metazoa; phylum Chordata; class Aves; order Coraciiformes; family Meropidae; genus Merops; species Merops nubicus. The sequence continues at coordinate 5,906 of NW_008594358.1, read as the reverse complement.
CCCATCAGTCAGTAGCTCATTCCCAGTTTGCAGAATGCTCCATACACAGTTTTGCAGATCACTCTGTGGTCTTTTAGCCTGGCCAGTAGCTCTTCCTTCACGCTGTTGTCAGAGCCTCTCTGCAATGTATCAGCCTCCCTGTAGCTCAGGTACTGCTTCAGGTCTTACAAAATGCCCATGGCACCCTGAGTGGTTGGCACTCTTGCTGCTTGGGGGTTTTTAGAGCCTGTCCTGAGCCATCCTGATTTGCTATTTATAGTGCAGTTGTTCCATTCCTCTGTGGACAAGCTCTGTTTTCAGCCTTGCTTGGGCACTAAGGGCACCAGTGCCAGGAATAGCTCTGGGCAAAGAAGACATGGGAGTGGCTGCTTGAGCACAGCTCCCAGTTTGGGCCAGTCCCTAGGTGGAAGAGGCACCTAGCTGCATCTGTGGGTTCTGTCTTGGTGTGAGCATCAGCCCCTCAGCAGCATGAGTGCTTTTCACACAGGAGAAGTGAAGGCACTCAGCCACTGCCTGAAGGACACACAAGGGGTAGGGCTTCCTGTGCAAACAAATCACACCAAGGCCCCTCATTAGTCCCACTGGTTCCTTGTCCTTCAGGCAGTGCCTGTGACCTCTTGATTTTGTATCCTGAACTGCTGCCCACTAGGGTGGATGTCTTTTTGGTGGGGCACCTGCCATCCCTCACACAGGGCTCTGCTCTCCTTCCCTGGGTGAGTCCTTGCTGGCCTTGAGGAAGCTCAAGATGAGCTGAAAACACCAACACCCTCCTTAGCACATCTGCTTAGGCAGAGCTGCTCTGTCCCTTTGGCTCAGGATCCTCACAGCTTGTCTGGAGAGCGGAGTTGAACAAATAATTAATTGCTTGATTTAGTGCCCAAAATGAAAAGCTGGGAGGAAAAGAAGCAGCCAGCACAGCAGAGCTTGAGACCCTTTATCTTTTCTCTTAAATGTCGTGCAGCTCACTTTCAAACAGAACAATGCAAAATGAGACTTTTTTTTGCTTGGAAAACAAAGCATTTTGTTACTGTCCGAAAGTTGTCATGAAGTAGCAAATAGCTCTGAGCTCTCTGGAAACTGCAGTTTTCAATCAATAACTATTCAGCTGAAAACACCCAGCTCTGCTGGTGACAATGCAGGGCAGGCACCTGAGGGCCTGGCTGACAGCCATGCCCCTGGCACCTTCCCAGAGGTGGAGGGGAGGATGGTGTCGTGCCTCTTGTGGACTTTTCCAGGCAGAGTGCTGGTCTGGGGTTGTTGGAGTCCCTCTGCCTCTCTTTTTTTCTTTGTGGTAATTAATCTAATTAATTTTGCATGAGGTTACGTGGACTCCACAAGCATGTGTAGGGGTTAGGGCTGGTCAGATGGTGCTGGGACACAGTCTCCCTTGTCCCACTGGGGAGCAGCTCCTGGTGTGGGTTGTTCAAGAGCGTTTCAAGGGAGCAGGGAGATGGGAGGGGAGGAGGAATCTCCTCTCAGTTCCTACCCGTGGCCACTGCCAGCTGCAAACTGCAGATCTGAGAGTTCACGGGGTGCAATTCCCACCCCTTTGGTGTATGGGCTGATGTCTGCTGGGTGCTCCAGCTGCACTGCTGGCAGAGCTGGAGCTGGCAGAGGGCTTGCTGCAGGCTGGCTCCGAGCTCCCAGCTGCTGACCCTGCTCAGCTCTGACCCCAGGACCAGCAGGGGAAGCATCAGGGGTGAACGGGTATCGATGCCCAGAGCACATCCAGAGCCTGGGACACAGTGAACCTCATGGATCCAGAGCTGGCTATTAGCTGCAGCACAGACGTCAGCAAAAATCCACATCTTAGAAACCTAATCCTGGCAGAGGGAAGGGAGCCTGGAGATCAGCCCAAATGCTGCTGCTCCTCTGTTTTTTTTGAGGCAGGTGGGGTGCTCCTTCCCCTTGTAGTGCTCCCTGCATGTGCCCAGGCTTTGTCCCTCCTGTGCCTGGCTGTGCTGGCCAGGCAGGCATGTGGAAGAGATTTCATCCAGGACTTTGTAGCCTCAGTGTTAAGTGTCACAGGAGTTGTCCTGAGTCAGGCTTATGCTCCACCAGGCCCAGGAGGTGGCCAGTCAGTGCTGAAGCTTCACTTGCAGAGTATCCTCCTGGTGTCAAACTTGTGTTCTGGGGAGGTAAAGCTGGAAGCAGTGTGGTGAATGAGTATCTCCTCCCTGAGCTCACTGAGGGTCTCAGCAGCACGTTGGCAGGGTCTCACAGGGGGAAGAGGCACTGGGGTCACCTCCAGCTGCCAGATTGGAGCAGGGCTGGTGGGAAAAGTATGGGGAAACATGCAGGGTGCTCCATCACTCTGAGGCTGGCATTGTGGACACAGGGCTGGCTGAGCACTACAGGAGGGTGGTCTGCTCCAGAGCTGTGCTGGAGGGTTGTACAGCCCTTGGCTGAGGAGCTTCCTGCTGGCAGGGAGTGACTTGGTCCTTGAGAGGTGTCCCTTCTAGCCCAGGGTGAGCCCCAGCTGGTGGTGTTGGCATGAGTGGGTGGATGTCCCAGGCAGCATGTCTGTTGTGCTGCATCTCTGCTCACACAGAGGCTTTCAGAATCTGTGCTGCTGGTCCCCCACTGCAGCGAGGGGCGACTGCAGCATCTGCAGAGGGGTACAAGCCAGCACCCTGCTTTCTGCCACCCTGGTGTCCCCAGGGGTGTGGTTGAAGGCTGTTGTCATTGGGATCCTTCCAGCTTCTAGGGCTGAAGGAGAGTGGGAGCACTCAGGGACTGTGTTGCCAGCTGGGTGGCCCCTTTTGCCTCGCCTGAGAGCTGTGGCAAAATGCAGATCCCCAACTTGTCAGCGTGGCAGGATGTCTGGTAGGCTTGAGCCTCCTACACAACACTTGTGTGCTCTGCTGTGGTGCTGGACTCCCACGTGTGCCCTGCCCAGCTCTCTCCTCAACTGGGGCTCTGCTGGGCAGCTGAATCCAGCACCCAGCTGCAGACTGGGAGACCGACTGGCTGAGGTGCTGCCCCTCAGAAGCAGACTGTGTCTAGCAGGGCCTTGTGATTGGGAATTCCTGCCAAGAGGAGTTGCTCCCTGGTGCATTCCTGAGGTTTCAGACCTGGAGAGGTAAGCAGCGAGGCGTGTTGCCTTGTCAGACCCCGTCTGAACTTGTTCATTTCCTCTGGAAACAGGGAAGCAGCCTGGTGGTAAAGTCCCTGCTTCAGCCAAGCTTGGAGCTTCAACTAACTCTCTTCAGAGACTGTTAGCTCCTCTTCCTCAAGTGCTGTGTGTCTGTCAGACAAGGTGTTTTTTCAGTGTGACCTTTGTGGAATAAAGAGCTGAACTCCTAGAGCAGCAGGATCATGTAATGATTATCTTAGGGGCCTGAGGAGAGCTTGATGCAGGAGAATGAGCCGTAACTGAGGCACAGCTGACTGCTGCTTGAGGAATATCTTCACCTCCCTGGGGTTTTCTCTGCAGTTTGGTGTTGGGAGCAGTGGGGAGATAGGGGCACACACTTCTTCTATAGCTTATGTGCTAGTATCCAGCTCTGTGCTTGCTGCTCGATCCCATCTTTAGAATATGGTGGTGGTTTTGCCACAAGTTGCCCTTTCCAGGGAAACACAAAGGTGAAATTCTCGCTGAAGTTTAACTTATCATAAGACTGAGGAGGGAGGGAGGGACAGCATGGTAATCCGGAGCATGAGGTTTTAATCCTGCTCTCCTGGCCAAATTCCATTCTGCCTCTGTGAATTCCTGCAGCTGCCCCGCTCTGCTCTGCCTGTGTGGTATCTGTTGGCTGGTACAGCCCCCCTCAAGCAGCAGCATTTCATGCTAGCCATGGGGAGAGGGACAAGGAGGTGACCCCAAATTGTAAGGCACTTTATCAGATGGGTGCTGTGGTATGTGCTTTTAAGGTGACCTGCTGTCCCTGTGCCCCTCAGGGCTGCTGACCTGCAGATGCACAGTGGCTCTCAGAGAGCCAGCAGGCTCAGACACCCACCACCCTGCCATGGGTCTCGCTGCCAGCTGTGGGAAAACACCTCTGTGCTTGCTGGGCAGGGGGAAACACTGATGTGATGGGAAAGCTCCCACTGCCAGCTCTCCCTAAACATGAACTGCTCACCTGATAGGCACCGAGCCGCCCAGAGCGAGGGCCAGTCGGGCTGAGCTGTGCCCCTACAAAGAGGGGGTTTGGAGGAGTGGGGTGCTAGCACACGGGCAGCTCTGGGGGCACTCTGGGGCAGACAGGGTGGGTGCACTGTCCCAGGAGCAGAGGCTGCTTGTGGAGGGGTGGCCTGTGGGCTGCCAGCCCTGGGCTCCTGCCCACGCTCACCTCAGAGGTTGGTGTGAGCATGCATTTGGTGTTTGTGCAGCTGCTGGGCTGTGCTGGCGTGACATTCCCTGTCCTCTGGCTGTCGCCCTGCTGCCACTGAAGATGAGGGGTGTCCAGGCATGAGGCCAGACTGGGGGTCCTGCCTGCTCCTTCCCTGGTGTCTGCTGTCAGCTTCTTCCAGCAAGGGAGGGGACCCGGGTACCTCCTCCTGTCCCATTTGCCATGTTCCCAACCCCTGCCAAAGCAGGAGCTGCGCTGCTCCCGGGAAGAACGTGGAGGAGGGAGGATAACCTGCTGTGAGCAGCACTTCTGCTCACACCCTCAAGCTGGGGTCAGAAGCCAGCAGTATTGGGAAACCTCTCATCTTACTGCTGGCTGCGCTTGTCTGGCACGAGCAAGGAGACTGAGGAGGGAGGGCAGAGAGGCTGAGCACCGTGGCTGCAGGGATGGCTACAGCTGAGTGCTTGTGTGCCATGCCATAGCTGCCAGAACCCACTGTGCCCCTTGTCTGGGAGCTGCTCCCAACCTTGCCCTCCATTTGCTGTGCCTTGAACGTCTGGTGGCTGCATAGCTGCCTTCCTGCTTGCCTTCTCTAACCTGCTGCCATAAACAGCCTAAAATGTCTCCCTGTTGCCTGTGCTCCCCAGCAGCCTACCTGCTCCTGCCCTGCCTGCTGAGTGCCTGGCTGGGTCTCACTGCACCAGGCCTGGCTCTAGGTCCTCACTTGAAGGAGTGAGCAAGACAGGGAGGTCAGAAGTGTGTGGAGAGGTGGCAGCGGTCAGCCAGAGCAGGATGGTGTTTCTTCCCCCAGAGCAGTGGTGTTGGCAGGAGGCTGCAGGAGGTCAGGGCTTCTCCAGGAAGCATGGGTAAACCCAGTGTGGCTGCTGCTTCTGATGCCTCAGCTGCAGCATTTATGTGATGGATACCATGGGGCTGGGAGAGGACAGTCCTGGGGGCTGAGCCCCAGGGGTCCCTGGGCCAGGTAGGGCAGCAAAGGGGGGGTTCCTGCCTCGGGGAGCAGCAGCAGGGCAGCCTGGGGGTCTCACCTCCCGGCCAGGGCTGGGCAGGGAGGTGCCGCTGAGGAGCAGCTGCCTGTTGTACCCGGGGCTCTGCAAGGGCAAGCAGGAGCTTTCGGAGCAGGAGGTAAACGTGTCTCTCCAGGCAGTGATTTCGGTGCTGCCTGGGTGGAGACCCAGCCTGCCCCTGCCCCGGCGCTTCTCGAAGGCTCTGCTCTGCCTTTGTGAGGCAGGCCGGGGCTTGCTGCCTCAGCTCCCCGTGGGTGATGGGCTGGGGGGCAATTTACGTTTCACCTAAATTGCTAGGCAGGCAGTTTGCAGCCTAATCCCTCTCCCTGCTGCCGGTGGTGGTCTCCTCCCACCACACCCAGCTTTTCTCCAGGCACCTTCAGCAGGGTCCTGCCAAGGCTGAGGTGGGCAGGAGGGCAGGGGCTCCTTCTCTCCAGCCCTGGGCAGGGGCCTGCTGCCTTTCCCCGGGGCAGGCGGGGGGAGCTGCAGGTACAGCCTGGCTCTACATAGTTCACATTCCCGGCCTCCTGCTCCTCCTAATTCCATCCTGCTTCCATCCTGCTCGCTCCGGGAGCACTGGGCAGGTCTG
>NW_008594357.1:49930-84992 GCF_000691845.1 Merops nubicus | reverse complement strand
CCGCTGAGTTGAGCGGACCGTGACAGCAGGGGAAGGAAGGAAGGAAAGAAGGGAGGAATTTGCAAACGTGCTTATGTGTCTCAAAAGGATTTAAATCTGGCTTACCTTCACCACGCAAACAGACCATAAATCTGAAGAACTAGACAATATTAGCTGTAGATCTGTATGAACAAACCATTTATTGGATGCAGCAGCATAAAGAGAACATCAGGGAAGAACTTATCCTCTACATCTACCCAAAAGGAGGTCATAGCAAGGTGGGGATCAGTCTCTTCTCCCAAGTAACAAGTGATAGGACAAGAGGAAATGGCCTCAGGTTGACCCAGGGGAGGTTAAGACTGGATATTAGGAAAAACTGCTTCACTGAAAGTGTTGTCATGCATTGGAACAGTCTGTGCAGGGAAGTGGTGGAGTCACCATTCCTGGAGGTATTTAAAAGACGTGTAGATGTGGTGCCTGGGGACATGGTTTAGAAATGGACTTGGCAGTGCTAGGTTTACAGTTGAACTCAATGATCTTAAAGGTGTTTTCCAACTGAAATGATTCTCTGATTCTATGTGTCTCTGATTTAGGGCGTGCATACTTCTGTTACAGCTTGGCGTATCCTGACCGTCTCTTCCTTCTGCCATGCTCTACTGTGACTTTGTAGAGCTGGTCAAATCATAGCCAAGTTTTGAGAACAACGAAATTAAAAATCTACCATGAAGTATTCTTAAATACATTTTGTTTGCTTGTTTGACTTTTCTTCCTTCCTTCACCATATGGCCAGCTTTTCATTTCCTGTGGAAAGTTTTTTTGTTTCCTTTCAATTTGTTTTTCCTCTTGATGTACTCAGGTAGTCAGGAATCCTGTCAAATTCTGAGTGTATTCCCAGGAGGACGCTATTATATTCAGTTTTGCAGAAGAGAAATGCACTTATAGTAGATAATGCCTATCACACCAATGACTCCTTTGGTTGCATTAATTGCAATTTATTATGCATGCATTCATTAGGCCTGTTCCTCCAGATCTATCTGTGCTCTGCTTGATTCAGCACCCAAGTGTGGCTCAATTTTCCTTGCAATTTCTGGTCCTTGTACTTATCGTTTCAGCCCCTGGCATAATTAGGTTCCCTACTGGGAATTACTGCTTCAGTCAGAGATTGCTCAAAGCAACAATGATCCACCAATACCTTTTCCTTTAGGAAAATTTATTTTGTTGTAAGCTTGGTCCTGCACCAGCCAGAGATTACTCCCAGCTTGGGTAACCTCACTGCAGCATGAAGAGGACCACACTGTTCCATAGCATTTTTCCAGGTGATCATACTGATATGTCACTTGCTGTTGTTCTAATTTGTGAATCACTGTACATCAGCAGCAGTCTTGAGTTCATCATCCCCTATGAAATCTGGCAACACTCAAAGTCCTAGCTTTTACTTCTTTCCTACAACTTGATAAATAGCACAACTCTGTGTGAAACTGTTCTTTCCTGCTTTTTTTCTTTTTTTTTTTTTTTTCCTAGATATTGCTCAGATGATTTCTGTCTAATATAAAGATGCAGCTCTAACAGAAAAATTGCTTAGGAAGTTCAGAGCATCTGAAATCAGGAGATGAGAAAAGAAACCATTCTGCAGACTTAATTAAGGCTTTTGCTAGCAGCAAAAGCTATAATGCAACATGACAATTATTTGAATGATTTTTCTTAAGATGACTATTGCTTTTCATTATCTAATTTGACATTAAGGTTGGTGCTGTGTGTCTAGCCTGCAAAACAAAAATAAAAGTTAATAAAACACGTGCTAGAAATAGAATACAAATTCAGAGGGAATGCTGTGGGGTCTAAGCCTTTCTCACACTTTGGGGAGAAATATACTACTATACCCTTGTCCTAATTTTTTCAGTGTAGTTTACAAAAGGCCTTATGGCTAATATGTCACATCTAATATAATTTGCTATTTCTGCCTTGCATTTTATTGAACCTTATTTTTTTCATATTAGAACTGCTATGCTAGAAGGCCTATAGATAAAGTTGTGTCAGCACTTCATTATTAACACTGTTTTTTCAGTGTTTTTCAAATCAGACTTTAACACAATCCTCAACCCTGGCTTTAGAGTGATAGATATTTTCAACATAGGTGTGAATCATTTGGAAAAAAATTTAAAGGAACAATCTGGCCTACTTTTTATCTTAAGATCCATTTTTGCTATGAGCAAGGAAACATAGCAGGGTTTCTACTGAGTACTGGAGCTTAAACCACAGCCAAGGCAATTTCTCCTTGTGGTGTACCTTCCTCTTGCAGAATCTCTTCTTCCCAGTCCTCCGAAATATGACAGAAGACTAATGAATGGTAAAGTCTAACCTTTGCAAATGTTGAGTGCTTCCACTTAACACAACCTAACGACTCAAACGCGAGAATGCGCCTTCCTCGGACAGGGAGCTGGCTCTACAAAATCAATAGATACATACAACTGCCAGCACAGTCCAGTCAATTAAGGCCTGAAATCAGAGATTAAATGCCATGGTGTCTTTGTGATAAAATTTTAAAATAAAAATACACTTGCTCTTGAATTCTTGATTAAAAAAAAAAAAAAGAAAGAAAGAAAAGAAAAAGAAAAAAGCAAACTATTTAACTTAGTATGTTTTGACTACATAAGAATACATGACCAAATCTCCTGGGAGCTTTACTTAACAACACAGCAAAAAATAAATAAATAAACACAGTAATTCTCTCTTGAATTATTGAACAATTGAATTGGTTAATACCCTCAATGCCAGCTGCACAAAGAAAATAAATAAGGAAGATTGTTTAATGAAAAAACCTCCTTGTCTCAACTGTGTGCCCTTTTCTTGAGCAATGTAGATGCTGAACTGGAATATTGATTGATAGGTAATTAACAAAACATATCTAATTTATATGATGATTAAAGATCTAAGTATCTCTTTCAAGTGGATTAAAAAGAATTCAAATATAAGTTTTTCATTTGTGAAACTCTATTGCTTAAGTAATTCTGCATTAATTACTTGCAAATGAAGTATTTTTGTTTCATATGTCTTAAACCTCAACAAATACCCTTAATGAATTAACTGATAATGAGTGTCTTTTGAAAGCAGATCAGATACTAATTTGAAGTAGCTTAATAGGTTCTTACTGCTGATATTGTCATTACCTATTGCAAGCATCAGCAAAATAAAGTGTTTTCCTTTTTTTTAACTCTTTTCTTTCTTTTACTGCTTTCTACTGATGCAGTAATGTTAACCCTACTGTAAAAAAGAGGATTTCCTTAATCCATGACTTCAGTATGAAATTTTACAGAATAACAGCAAAAAGCCCTTTGTGTGCTTAATAGAAATGAAAAGATATTATGACATTTATTGATGTACAAACTAAAGAAAAATACTATGTTTCTGTGAAGTTTCAAAAACAGGCATGAAATGATAGAGCAGTTGAGATTGGAAGGAACATCTGGAATCATTTCATCTGACACCCTGTCAAAAGCAGGGTCAGCTTAGCTTAGGTTGCTCAGGGCTTTATCTGCTTGAGATTTGAACAGCTCCAAAGACAGAGTCCTCAAGCTCCCATGCAGCACTGAGAGAACATAATCTTCTCTATCTTTCTCCGTATAGTCACTCTGTCTTCCTTTGATGGCTTTCACTAGACATCCCGTGCTTTGTTAAGCGGACCCAAAACTCTAATATTCAGTGTCCAGACTCTTCTGATATTCCTTTCACCAGTGCTTCCAGCTCACACTTCTCTCCCCTCCAAATGTCATTATTTCTCTCTTGCTTTCTATATCACTAATAAGTAGATACTAATTGCAATTTCCTTAACTAGAAGTAATGGTTTTCTGACATCTTTCACACCGTTTAGATCAAGGTCAGAATAGCTGTACTTTAACATTTTAATGCCTCATTCAGATTTTTCATTAAAGTTCTTGTCTAATCTCAAACTACCATATATTTATATTGACCTTTCTTCTTCTTAAAAGTGCATTCTAATTTGCAATTAGATCTTCAGTTAAAATGCCTGCAATTATTTGAAAAAAAAATCCAACCTTCTTGCCAAAAAATCAAGATCTGAATACTGTTAACCAAAAAAAGTAAATATTTTGATGAAACACAGTGGTGCTGACATGCGGAACTTAAAAATCTAACATCTCATGCTCCAGTTCATCACCATACTCTACTTCCCATTACCAAAATGTCTACTTTTAGACAGACATTTAGTCAACTTTCTTAGTTAGTAGAAAGGTACAATTGCCACAGAGAGAGATTCAGCTATCTAACCATTCTGTTTTGGGTACCACAGTATAAGAAAGACATTGAGGTGTTGAAGCAGGTCTAGAGAAGGGCAATAGAGTTGGTGAAGGGTTTGGGGAACATGTCTTATGAGAAGTGGCTAAGAGAACTGGGATTGCTTAGTCTGGAGAAGAGGAGACTCAGAGGAGACCTTATTGCGTTCTACAACTACCTGAAAGGAGGTTGTAGTGAGGTGAATGTTGGTCTCTTCTCCCAAGTAACTAGTGATAGCATGAGAGGAAATGGGCTTCATTTACACCAGAGGAAGTGTAGATGGCATATTAGGAAAAACTTCTTTCCTGAAAGAGTGGTGTGGCACTGGAACAGGCTGCCCAGGGAGGTGGTGGAGTCACTATCCCTGAAGGTGTTCCAAAAATGTGTAGACCTGGCATTTTGGGACATGGTTTAGTGGTCATGGTCGTGTTCGGCTGATGGTTGGATTTAATGATCTTCAAGGTCTTTTACAACTATATTGACAGTATGATTCTATGATTTGACGATTCTAGGATTCTGTGATGCCTGTCCCAAGATAGGATGAACTACCTACTGCATATGTTTCTTTCTCCTTGTCTCCAGACATGGGAATCTCCACCCTCTTTAAGAACCTACTGTCTGCCTCTGCACTTTGAGTTTTATAGACATTGACTTCCGAAGAGCTATAGAGGATATTTCTGACAGGAAGGTCTTGTATCATCAAGTTTCTAGGACCATGTTGTTTGCAGTTATACCTAAACACAACAAATGCAATCTGAAACAGGTTTGGCAGAGCAAATGTATGTGAATGAAGACTGTGAACTCATTATGCACAGTCAGTAAAATACAAAGAAGACAAAAGCATGGCCAACACAGAAGGGAAGGAAAATGTGAAAATACTGAAGGAGGAAAAGAAATATGGCCAATGCAGAGAAGAAGCATCATCTGAGCAAAGACAGACATGACAGCAAACAAGTATGAAGTATGAAGAGTGTCTTTAGATACAGAGAATAAAACAAAACTCATCCATCAATATATGACATGACAGCTACACATGGAGAGAAAGATGGCCAGTCAGAACAATGAAACAATTAAGCTGAATATGTCTGTGAATTATTGCTAATCATCAGTATGTCACTCCTAAGGGCACCACTGTGATTGCACACAAAGATGTGCTAAATTGTTTAGCACAAAGGAAAAGAGATGAAGCAATTGATCCTATAAAAACAAATTCAGCATATATTAATCTGTGTCCACCAGCACTCAGCCAGAAGGTACATTCAGAGCAGACAATCTCTGAGGGCAGTTAGCCAGGCAAGATGAGCTGGTTGGAGGTAAAAATGAGACCACCTGCCCAACACCACTTCCTGGTGTGATGTGCATCCACCTTCTTTCCACAGGAAAGTGAATATAAATCTGCATACCATAGACTACTTCTCTTACTCATCTTTCATAAATTCCTCTACAGGCAGGATACAGACCTTTAGGGATCCATGACACAAAGCTACTGATTAGGGAAAACACTTTTCTTAGGTGGCTCACAGGTATCCTGTGAAGAGCAAAATCTAAGTGCATGGTGCAAGATAAACAGGACACGACAGACGAATGATTAATATTTGAGTCTCTCTTTGCCCCCACATCCACTCCAGTGTGATCAACAAGGGCATCTTCTCACTGTCATGGGGTTCACGCTGAAGGACAGGGCTGTATGCTGCATCCTTATACAACTTGCTGAAAGCTGGGCTACATGGGAAGAGCAGGGTAGAAGGGAAACAACATTCTGTTCTCCCCTCATTTAATAAAACTAGTTTAATGCACATGCTTTCTCTGTTAAGTGTTTACTATCTGTGACCTTCTTCTGGAGGAGATTAATTTCCAAAAAACTGTCAAGCTAAAAATATGATACTTTTAAAGGGGAGATTTTAACTGCCCTTCTGTTAAGAATATATATAAGAACCTTTTTAAGATTGATCTTCCCATGATTTCACTGATGCCTTGAGTGTTTTATTTGAAGTGTTAGACATTCCTCAAACAGAACTCTGAGGTTCAGCTTTTAGCAAGACAATCAAGGTTTTATGCTTTTAATCACCATCTGTTGTTCAATAAATGTCAAATTGTGCCTAATGTTATGTTCTAGCATACGGGGTTTTAATTTGATTTTGTATTCTGTGTTCATTACTGGCAATTGAGGGATTGTCATATAAGATTTTCATTTCTTAAACTGTCTTAATTCCAATCAGAAATAAATATGCATACACATTCATACACAGACACACAAACATACAAAAGATGTGCACGCTTTTCAAAGCTGTAGAACACAGAATGTGTATGAAACGGTTCTTCCAGTGGTCACAGTGACTGTAGTCCCCACAGAGACTATAAAAAGAACAAGTTAACTGATCTCAGGAAAACTGCTGAGAAACATCAGCATTGTCAGACTGTGTCTTTCAATCAGAAAGATCAAAAGACATTTTAACTGAAAATATTCTGTATGTTCCAGTGAGGTTCAGGGTTCAACCAGGAGGACTCTGTCTGAGACACTAACAGAAAATAAAAAAGCTGTTGACTCAGAAGGTGGTTTGGATATCACAGCGAAGAGTCAATACACCTTACAACACCATGTAAATCCAGGCTGGTTGGACTGAGAGGTTAGATATGAGAAGGTTTTCTTCTGATCACAGCCGAGAAGGCAGAGGCAAAAATTAACTGCTTTTGATGAGCTTCCGCAAATGTCAGCAAAGGAAGCAGAAATTCTGTCCTGCTCTCTGATCCGGGATAAGAGGTCATCTGACAGGGACTGATTAAATAACAAGAATACACCGTTTTCCTAAAGAGGTTTACAAACACTTCAGGACTCCTTTTCTGAAGGATTTTCTTTGCAGTCGTCAAGGAGAGACGAAATACCTTTCAACTATCAGTGTGCTGTTAACAATCTGAACTCAGCATGATACATCTGATTGCTTGGGTCAGTTCTGAAATATTCTCTGAAACCTTGGGAAACCATATGTAAAGCTAATTTGGACAGATTCAAGGTTAGAAATGCAGAAAACCAAGATAGGTCACTGTAACAAATATCCTTACTAGACAGGCTGCTTCCTATTTAGATCTTTGAGAGGGCTAAACTGATTAAAAAATTATCAAGGTGCCTTATGAACATAGATAATGAAAGAGGGAGATGTCACAAGCAAAATTTAGGAGAGGAGCTGGAGATCAGTATCATCTAATTCCATAATTTAAAGTCATGGTTGTAAGTCAAAACAGGGAAAGCTTATTGCTGAGCTACCAGACAGGAGATGGACTCACAAACAGGACCAGAACAGGACCTCTGGCATCACAAGAGGCTGATCAGACTAGTCCCAGCACCACAGCATAAACTATCAAGTTTGTGTTATTCTTCATAGGTATTTGTACAGCCTTAACAAACTTCAAGACACTATAACATCCCCAGGCAGCCTCTTTAGTGCTTGACTGTACTTCCAGTTAGAACACCTTTCCAAATCCTGATCATACTGTTCTATTGCTGTAACTTAAGCCTGTCACTTTGTCCTGTGTCCTGCAGATATGTAAAACAGCTCATTCCTTTTCCAGCTGACACAGCCCTTTGCCTCTGTATATCTCATCTCAGAATCCTCTTTTCAGCACCATCTATCACCAGAAAGGAAAAAACACTGGTATAACTGGAATTTTTTCACCCACTTTCACTGTCAAGACATGCTGAAGTTGGCTACACGGGCCATGGTAAGTAGCACTTGTGCATGAAGTGGAGAGAAGCACCAAACATAGAGCTAAGAAAATAATGGCAGAGAAGTTTCTCAAAGCTAGCCAAGCACACCAGTTTTTTATTGCTTGCCAAATATATAACAGGTCATCAAACCAAAAGCAAGTCTGACAGTGTGCCACAAACCACAGCCAGGCAACAATAGCCTTCACAAATGGCTACAGCAGCAATAAGGTGACAAGTATATTGACAGAACACCATAGAAACAGACAGCACCACCAGATAGGATATCAGTCTTTTCCTTGCTTTTTTAGATAAGCCACAGCCACAGATTAGACCAGGTTCCATTTCTACTGCTGCAAGAGCTTGCCGTGAGGACCCTGTTGATATATTCATGATGTAGCAGTATCCATCTAGCCTCACATCTCTGCAGAAACAGGCTGATGCTGGTTCCAGTTAAGGTCAGTTGGTAGGCAGAAGTCAAGTCCTAAGACATCCCAGTAATGCTGCTATCTCACCTGCACAGGTGCAGACTGAAAGCATGGCTATGCTTTTACAAAAACCCTGTGGTCTCAAATTCCAACCCAACACCTATTTTTCTCTAAATTTTCAGAAATCTTCTTGAGGTAGTTAAACAGACTGATGGTTTGTGAAATGAGAGGTCATAAGGGACCAGATGGGAAGCGATTTGGGGGGGAGGGGAAGGTAGGAAGTACTACTATTGTCAATACTGTATAGGAAGAAACAGAAATGTTTTAATGTGACATGTATATTGGGATTTGGAAAAAGGATTCAGGTGAGAAAAATAAAAGGTTACATGATGCCCAGTGGCAGAGCAAAGGAAGAGGGCTTCCGGGGCATACTAAGAGCTCCATTTTGTCTGCATTAAGCTTATGCTGATGGTTTCAAAAGTGTAATTGCTTCTAAAATAGTCAAATTATGCATTATGAATACATTATCTCATGCATTTAGACCTCTCTTTCTGCTGACAAAGTAATTCATAAAACAATCCAGATTTCTGCAAATGTGTCCACTTGAAGCTCAGAAATCACTCTAAAAACAGATCTTTACAGCACTGAGAGAAACACCTCAGCTAGTTCAGCTACATTAGTAGGTCAGATAGATCTTCCGTTAGACAGTCTTTCTCTCTCACACACATACGCACACATAAGTCAGTACATACTATACAGTGTCTATATTATGGCAGCCTCCTGAACGTTTCTCAGCTTACAAGAGCAATTGCCATGGAAATGTTGTGACAATCCCCTCGAGGCAAGTAAGTGGTCTACACAACAGCATTTCTGAGCTCGAGAGGTCCCTTTTCAAGGCTAGACTGAATTGAGTAAGTCACACCATTACTGAGGCAGTCTCAAGACTGGCAGTGCAAAACTATACAGTGATTTGCCAGCCTTAATCGCTTTTCAGCTCTATGCAGCAGCTCTCTGGAAGTCCTGAGACATGCTTTTCCAACACTTGTGCAGTATAACTGAAGCATCCATTGTTAAAGGACCGTTTTCAATTTTTCTTAGCAGTTCCTTTTGTAGCAGGGTCAGCTTTTTAAGGAGGGCTAACACTCCCTCATTGTCAAAAGGACCCTGGTTTCCAAGAAAAAGATCCCACAAAGTAAAAAGAATTGACAGATTATTTAAATAAAGTGATATTGCATTATCACAGCTCAGATTATTTCTGTCCTCATTCTTCAGCACACCTAACCTTCTCTCCCATTTCATATAGCTTTCAGCTATGAGCCTTTTAGGGTTTTAGAATTCACTTCCTCCTTTCCATTCTTTACCTCTTCACATCTTTTCTCTCCACAGGGTCCCTCTTTCTCCTATCATTTGTGTGATACAAAAGTATTAAAAATAAATTAGTGTATATCGTGATCTGCTGTGTAACATCATCCTCCCACTGTGCTAGAACTGATATAATCTACCCCAGTTCAGAATATTGTCCTATACAGATGCATTTTATATAGGAGAGACTTCGGCTTTCAGTTACTGCTTCTGACCAATACTCATAACAGATCCAAATTCAGGAGTGTTTGAACCCAGGGAGGGGAGCTTGCTGGTTATACAGACCCAGTTGCCAGCTCTACGTTTATGTTCACTTGCATTCCTATGCACCTCCCACAATGGTGGTTAGTGTATGTCTGGAGGGTGGTTCAATGTCATCTCTCTCTATAAGGGGATTAACTGCTTATTAGAAATGTGAGAACAACAATCTGGGAATTCAGGAGACTTGCTCAGGGACAGAAGTGTCATAGCATAAGTAGGAATATGACAAGGACTTCAGTTCATTGTATGCGTCATTGCTGAGTTTGAGGCAACGTGCCCATAGGAGTGGCACACATTCATTCTGCCCTGATGTTTGCTGATGTGATCAACCATGTTGCTGGTGTGAACATTACAGTGAAAACAGTCATCCAGGCTAAAAAAGAATTCATTTCCTGCAAGCTGCCAAATAGTAATCTCCATATGTACATAGCACGTACATGGAGGCCTTCATATTCAAAATGCACTTACAAACACCCTGCTCATCCCTGTTAGGAAATTATATACACTAGCCCAGTTTTAAAGAGGGAGTATAATGGCAACAAATGTGAATAGTCTGCCCACAAGTAACTGGTTCTCATAATTCACTCTCAGGACCTGCCTGCTGCATTGCCACCATACTAGTCCCTCCTCAACAATGGCCAATGACTTCCAACATCTCAGCCCAAGGAAGAAGCGTCTTCCCCTTCCTACTCAGCAGAGCTATAACAGAATCACAGAATCATAGAATCACAGAATCACAGAATGGTAGGGGTTGGAAGGGACCTCTGAGAATCTTCTAGTCCAACCCACCTGCTAAATCAGGTTCACTTAGGGCAGGTTACACAGGTACATGTCCAGGCAGGTTTTGAATATGTCCAGAGGAGACTCTACAGCCTCTCTGGGCAGCCTGTTCCAGTGTTCTGTCACCCTCACAGTAAAGATGGTTTTCCTTATGTTTAGGTGGAATTTCCTGTGTTCTAATTTGTGACCTTTGCCCACTGTCCTGTCACTGGGCACCACTGAAAAATCCGGTCCCATACTCTTGACCCTTGCCCTTTAGATATTCGTAAGCATTGAAAAGATCCCTCTCAGTCTTCTCTTCTCCAGGCTAAACAGACCCAAGGCTCTCAGCCTTTGCTCATGAGAGAGATGCTGCAATCCCCTAATTATCTTTGTAACCCTCCACTGGACTCTCTCCAGTAGTTCCCTGTCTCTCTTGAACTGGAGATCCCATGCTAGACACAGTACCCTAGATGTGGCCTCACTAAGGCAGAGAGGAAGAAGAACCTCCCTCAACCTGCTGGCCACGCTCTTCTTAATGCACTCCAGGACACTATTGGCCTCCTTGGGCACAAGAGCACATTGCTGGCTCATGGTTAACTTGTCCACCAGGACTCCCAGGTATTTCTCTGTGGAACTTTTTTCCAGCAGGTCATCCCCTAACTGTACAGGTGCATGGGGTAATTCCTGCCTAGGTTCAGGACCCTCTGTTGAACTTCATTGTTTTCCTGTGCTCATGACTCCAGTGAACATAAAGCCCATGCTCACCCTTCCACCTTGAGGTGGGCAAACAAGCTCCATGGCCCATGTATCATCCACCCACACTCATAGATGCACCTTCAGTTCACCATAACCACCCTGTGCTTAGCCAGCTCCATACTCCAGCCCTCCACTGTTGCTCTGATCTGTCACATGCCGGGTACCCCTATAGGCAGATTAATGAGGAAAACATGGGTTCATGAGTCTGCTCAGCTGTCCCTCCTCAGAGAAATGTATAGTTCCAATTTCTGACTCTGACAATGTGCAGGAAAGAAGAAGTGGAAATCAGTTTGGACTTCTGTGACCAAGCTTGGACCTGTACATTTCTCATGTTTGAAATTTGCCTTGCCTGCCCAAATACCATATTGTTCTTCTTGAGAGACTCATTGCTGATATTATAATCCACACTGGCAAATAAATGTACACATCTCATTGATTACTAGAATGACTGCAATAAAATTGCTTCCTTACATCTTTCCACAGTCTTTCTTAGCTCTGCACAAGTAATTTTCCACTCTATTGTACTTGCTCTGAACTCCACTTTGAAGAGCTTTTCCATTTACTGAAATACTAAACAGTCACAACAATTTATTTGCACTTCTATTGTGCCTGCCTCCCCTCGGAGAATATCAACACAAATTACAAACATCAGTGATTTTAGCCTCCATTCATTCCAGCAATATAATCCCCAGTCTACAGATGAGGAAACTAAAGTGTGACTTGTCCAAAGTCGTATAGGAAACTCACTCCAGAAATCACTGGTGTCTTAAGGCTGCTGGGGGCCATGAGTACTGTGAGGATGTGCAGCAGAGACACTCTCTGTACATACATGAAAACAGCTCCCTGAGCAGGAGATACAGATTCACTCCATCTGAGTCTCCAGACTTGCAAAGCCACTGCCCAGAAAGTCTGATCCATTTGGCTGCAGGGCTGCCTTTGAAGAAAAGTCCCAGAACTTCAGCCTTATGGTGTCATAATTTAAGACAACACTGCCAAAATAAGAACCCAGTTCCTGAACAGGTCCTTTCCTGCAGAATTTTTAAGGCACAGTTAAGAAAGTGATGTGCACATCAACAGAAACTTTTAATTTCAGTTTCTTCACCTCCTACACATGTCTGTAATTCTATCCCTAACTCTCACCAGTCGGTTGGAAACAATGTCATTTGACTATTATAATAGAACCCAGCTTGCTGATCTTGGCCCATAATTTAAGCTTTAAATATTGGGTTTATGATGAGGCAGTCCTCCTAAAACAAGTGTTTCAGTTCCTACACAGCAAATATGGAAGAATGAAGGCTTTGATAAGGAGATTGTGTCCAACTCAAGCAACCAAATGCAAATGAACTATGTAACTTTTTAGAGTTTTTTCATAAACGTATCATTCCTAAATACCTACACAGAGGGCATCCATATAAAAACTTAAGTAATTACTGTAGAAGGATCATTTTACAAGTAGCTTAAAATTGAAGCTAAAGTTAAGTACCTAAAGTAGGAGGACTAGATTTTATCTTTATCTTGTATGCCAAGTTCAGTTTCTTTTTGTTTTCAATTCAAGCAAAAACACAGTCCAAAATTATTTCTTTAGAAGTTAAAATTAGTTTTCATTCACAGTAGTATACAGTCAGCCTTTTAAAACATACATGGTGGGAGCTGAATTTACAGTTATTCTTTTACAATGTTAAGAGTCACAGTGAATTAATTATCTTCTTCTGAAAACTGAATTAACACAATGCTAGATGTGTAAGTTGTCTTCTCACACATCAGACATAGAATTATCCTAAAATTACAGGTGAATAATAGATCTGGAAGCTATGTTGTTTTCACATGATAGAAACTATGTAAATTTTATTTATTTGACGTTTCATTTGAAAGAACAGGAATGACACTTTCAAAATGGCACAACATTTCATTTCAACATTTTCAAAAGAAACCTTTTGCATTTTTTATTTTGAATTGGCTTTTTCACATCAAAATTGACCTCATTTAAAAATACGCAGATTCAGCCATATATGGAACATGTAGTTTTAGTCAACTACACATTTCAGTTATGCCAGCATGGTACAAATCCTGTTATTTTGGGGTCTCTGCATCTTTGCCTGCAAAAAGGAGACATCCTCCAGTCTGATGTGGGTTGAACTACCTTTTTTTTTTTCTCACAATTTTTTGTCTCAGCCCTCAAATTGTAAACTCTATTACTTGTTATTTTCTCATTAAAAATAAAACCCTTGGGTCATATTCATCTCATCAGACTTGGTTTCCCCCCAAATGTAACAATGGAATTCAGATACTTACATGTAGATGTCCATGATGCAGGTCTGTACAAGTGAGATGGGCCTCCTCCTAGAGGTAGTGAATATAACAAATATAGTCTGGAAAGGTACTAAGCACAACCTAAACCCGTACATCTGATCAGGTAAGAAATCTCTAGTTTCATTGACCATGACAAGTGAGGGACATGAGTTCAGGGATTCCTTTGCAACACACTGTAAGCACCTAGGGCCATTGGTGATTCCCTGGAAGAGGTGCCACAGGGGCTATGGGGAATGTGCCTCACCAGACCAGACAGAGGCAAGGCAGTATAACCTAAGGCACTACAAATGTCCCTAAGAATACTAGTGTGGGCCACAGAATTAAACCCACCATGTTTACTATAATCCTTTTAACATGTGACAATACTCCACAGTGTTCTCTAGTCTACCTGTTTTTATTATTTAATGTTTTTCATTAAGGTCTAGGTGAATAAGAGTTGGGCAGTGCTTAAGTCTTTCTATATATAGTGCCTATACAACTAACTTAGAATAAATACATCTTGTAGATTGATAAAGATGCATAAGATAAATTCCATTCCATCTGATTCACGAGGCTTTGCAGTGTAGTAGCAAGTGTGAACTCAAGTATTCCCAGCAAACTCACCACACTGAAAGGATCTTGACCTCTCAACAACAACCAGTCACAACAAGTACTTCATAAGCCATTCACTAACAATTTGCAAAAAGGAAAAGTGGGTTGAGATATACAATCAAAGCATCCATGCCCAATAATTTGTTCTATTAAAATAAAGCTACTCATTGTAGTATGACAGACAACACTCAGTTTCATTTGTGGAAGCCCAGACAGTGTTCTACCTGGCACCTGGGTGATTCACATTGTCAACTTCAAGCATCCAAATGAAGTGCCTAAATTAGGAGGCAAATTTCCCTGGGCTCCCTGCATAACCCACAGAAAAAGGTCAAAAGGAACCAATGTCCCTAAATGCTACCTAAATCTCAAACAGCTATCCATTCTGAAGACTTTAGATCCCTCACAACCCTATAGATGCTTATAATCATTAATAAATTAGTTTTGGGTTGCTCTCACATGGTTATTTAAGACCATGCAAGATACCCCGGGGTATCATGGCTATCGGGTAAGAAGCATAGACCCCTCTGGAATGTCTGTGGGGGCCAGGTACAGGACCTCAGACAGCACTAGACCTAAACTACACTGAGATCTAAGTGACGTCCTACTCCACCTCAAAATTCCCAGAAGTTTATCTTGAATTACCCATGCACACTGAAAAGGGCCTCTGTTTTGAGGCTAGGCGTTTATTGACTGCCTAGAGCTCTATTGCAATCTAGGATTAGGCAGACAGGTGACATTCAGGAGACTAAATCTCATGGAAAATCTCAGTTTATTCTGGTCTGACAGAAATTCCATGGGAAGCCAAACATCACTCTTTCTGAAAAGGCTTTTTGGTGGCAGTCAAAAAATGTAATGTAACGATTTAACAGCAATATTTGAAATTCACTTCACTGTGTTTGGACTTGTTCTCCCAACAGTTGCCTCCCCCTTGTCTGGACTGAACAATCCCTGTGATGTGACTATGGAGGTCCTTGAGATGTGCACCATATTTAGGACAAAATAATGCTATTATCATACAAATGATGCTGAAGAGCTGCCTCTGTTGTGCAGGCTACACTAAAAAATGAATGAAAAAAAGATTAGATTCTGTGAGATCCTTCCTTGCAGGAACAATGTATTGTAAAGCAGATTTGCTTCATTTCCTTCAAAATCCCTCAGATAATGCAGGACAACGCTTTTCAATGGTTCCCACTATAAGCACTGCATGTCTAAGTAAATGGGAACATGGTACACTTCAAAAATCATTGTAAAGAATTACTGTTTATCTGGATAAGGAAGGGTAGTCTTGAGACCTGATTATGCCTACTGATCCGAATGCATTGAAAACTCTGTCCTCATTTTCACATTCCTCAAGTAGCAAAACTTGACATCTGTGCAAAAACTGTCCTGCTGATTTTTTTTTAAATATGGCTGCTAGTGCAACTAAAAGGGCTAGAGTTTGTTTTTAATGAAACTTTCACCACATAGTTATCTGTCCTTCAGAGGAGTTTGTGGTTATTGTTTTTTTTTTAAGGTTCCCACAGGAAATCTGAGCGGTTTTATCTGCACTTTGAGGGTCATGTAAAAGGTTGGAGCGTGTTTGAATGCTGAAGAAATTATTCAGAATGCAGATTTGTAAACGAGAGCGATTATTTACTCAGAACAATTGAGGCCAGGCATAAAAGCCAGGAAGCACATATACAGTGAGAAGGCTAGATGCCAGCGATACGTGCTTGCTGCCTCTCTGGGTTTCTGAGCAGCTGTATCTCTCAGTCAGTGACACTAATGAGGGATGAGGTTTTCAGCATCTCACGGGCTCTGAGTCTGGCAGGACTGTTTGCATAGTCCATCCTGGGGTTCGCATGTTTGCCATAGCTCGTGGAAATACGGCAGTGGGGATCTATCACCTTGCACCTGGACCTCTGCTCTATCCTTAAATACATGGCACTGGATCTGACTACTGTTATTTGCTCATCTCTTTAGCACTAGAGCTGCCACAGTCGCAGTTATCCTGAATAACTTGACAGTATCCTGGCAACAATTTTCGTTAAAGGACAACACTGAATTTTCCTAAACAGCCTTTTCATCCTGTAAAAGCTCAAACACATGCACAGAACACAGCTGGCATCTCCCTGAAAGATCTGTATCTGTTTCATGTAGATAAATGCTGAAGTCAATCCTCTGGTCGTTTGTGTAGTGAAATCAGTGGCTGACCATAGGAAGGAGCAGGCTGCAAACGTTATGCACAAAGAGCAGGTATTGAAGTGATCGAACGTTCAGCTTTGCCTCCTAAAGATTCCCCACCACATAAAGCAGAGTAATATAATTGTTAAGAATGGAGGGGTACATTTTCAGAGTGCTTTGCTCAGCAGTTTATTCTTCTGACTCTGATTAAAGTTAATGGGAGTCATGCAGCTGAAGCCCCATGGATTGCACTTGGTTTGAAGACACAATACAGATGCAAACGAAGGCAGGATTGTGAAAAGTCAGGTACAAAATGGCAATTTTTGCTCCATTTAACCATCATCTCTTTTTCAGCTCTCAGCACATTAACCACTTTTCTGCTGATTGTGTCTGCAATGCCTAAAACTAAATGGTGCTCTTTGGAGCACCCTGTTTCAGCAGTAAAACTGAGACTTTGGTAAATATAGCTACTAGTACCTATGGTAACACCTATCTTTTGTTTTATGCCCAGAAGTAGAAGGTCTATTACAATGTTTTTACCCTATTGCAGGCTATTAATCTTTCCTCACCAAGATATGTGAAGGATTAAATCCTGGGAAAGCTCCACAGGTGCTACTACTAAACCCTGTTTAGTGCATTGTTAATTAAACAGCAGTTTTCACTGTATGAAATAAACTTGTGTGACTTTTGGGTACAAAATAATTCTTGGCCAAAAGTACACTGTGAACATATTTTACAAGCTGTAAACACACACTGTTTAAAGGTAAAAGGTGACAAAAACTTACTTAATAAAGTATTTAAGTGCCAGGAAATTTTGATGAACATCATTTCTGACTGTAAGTTCAGAAACCTTGTGATATGTCCTCACTGTTTGTTCAGCTCAAAATCCTTTCAAAGCCAAGCTATTCAAAAACCTTCCTTCTGTTTTGGTAACATCCCTGTATTTACAGCTTTCACTTTTATGCTGTTAGTATCGTCTACAGACTACCTTGGACACACCACTTAGAACATCCTGTCCAAAACCCCACTAGAGACTGACAGTGAAGAAGGTTCTAGCTCATGTTTTCCAGACATATTTCATATGGAACTGTTTCCCAAGCTGAAGAAAAGTATATCCATGACCTGCTTGTGAGTCACAGAAATCACCATGCTGGAAGCTGAAGCTATACACTAGGAGAAGATCTATACTACTAAATAATAGAGGAAGAGGAACCATGCTGGACTGCTGATCATCCACGTTTCCTCGCTCCCTGTCTCTGCCCTGGACCTTCCTAACTAGATATCTTCAAGATTTAGCGTGAAAGAATTGGGAGTTCTCACCAGTGAGGACTAGTGTCAGTCTGTGGCACTTGGACTGAGTCCTATCTCCCTTGCAATATAGACAGTGCCAGTTATTTTTCTGAGGGACAATAATATGGGTTTTTATGATCTGCTTATGAATCCACAATTCCACTTCCAGAAGCTGAAGGCATGCACTTAAAAAGCCATTGATTTATGAATTTAACTATATTAAAATGCTCTTTGGAAAGCTGCTTTGCAAGTAGAAAGAAGTCCCCGTTAATATTTCTCCATACAGTAACATGAAGAGTTAACATCAGATAAAACAAAAAATCAGCAGAAGATTATTCTTGCCTCTTGAGGTTCTTATGCTGTGACCATTACCACAGATTCTGGACATCACTCCAGAAGACTAAAATACGAAAAATAGTTACCATCTTCCTTGAGCCTGTTTCTGTGCCTGCAGGTACACCTCTGAATCTCTCTGGGCCACTTCTGTTACTGCCAATACAAAGGGAAAAGCAGAAACTAGTCTGAGCTAAGGAAAAGAGAAAATACTTCCCATCTCCCACAGAGAACAGACACATAGCTAAAGCCCCTAGGCCTTCAATAAGAAGACATCAAAGAATCACTTCCAAAACATAATGCAGTTCCCAAAGATTTGCACTAAAATCCCTGCAGGAGCTGGCGATGCCAGAAGCAGTACCGTTCCCCATCCCGGCTCCTGTCCTGCATGGCAGGGCCTGGTGTGAAGCTGCACAGACTGCACCCCAAAGTTTTTAAGGGAGTCAGGTTGCTGGAAGGGCAAAGACCCCAGCAGTCAGCACAGAGACAAAAGCTGAGATGTACACACTTTGTTTTACCTACCGAAAACTGACTGTCCCACATTCTGCAAAGCTGCAGATTCCTCAAGGGGAGGGGGGCTATGAGAGGAATGCTTTGCAGGTAAGATCTTTCACAACTTCCAGATGACTTTTTCTCCTTCTCCACTTATAAAGGCATAGAACTGAGCATGAATATGAGGAGCATTATTATACCTTCCCCGTCACATTAAGGTTTCCATGCTAAATGGCTGTTAGTGAAAGATTCTGTGGCCCACAGCTAAAAGACACTATATGAAGAGCTAACCATTATTATTCCCATATAAAAAGCCAAACGAATGTCTTCCCTCTTCAAAACATACCAAAAAGGGAGATGCAGAAAATATTAAACCAAGGTGCATTTTATCACTCCAAACTTTCCTGAGATCCAAAGACCCAACATCTTTAACGTCACTGTTTCTTGGGGGTATTTTTCATCACAATAAAATGATTCAGCAGAGAATGTTTCCATTCAAAATGTTTCAAATTGCTTTCCTGTCAAATGTACAAAATATCCTGCATTATGCATAAGAAGGATTTGTACCTCAGCTTTGCTAACATAAACAGTATTTCCAGCATAGGCAACTAATAGAACAGGTTAATGCTCTGGGGTCTGTTCATAATACAGATGGTAACGATTTGTGCAGCTTATGTATGTGCCTCCCACACAAACATCAAGGCCCTGAGTTCTTTATGCCAATCTTTCAAACACTGATCTTCCATTGCACGGGCAATGGCAACAATCTTCCATCACCTCAGTCTTTCCAGTCTTTGGCCCACCCTGATCACAGATCAGGAGCTAATTAACTGGGTCACACATGCGCCTAAAATTAGCCAAGAATCCAGCAGGTGAACAAAGCCATGGCTCAGTAGGTAAAGGCACAAAAGGCATTCTTACCTCCAATTACAGTGTCCAGCACTGGGGAAGTGGCCTGTTCATGTACCCACACCACAAGGCACAGAGGGCGTTGTCAGGTGTTTCTAAACAAGCTGGGTCATTTCTGTGGTACAATGCTTGCACCCTGGAAGCAAGTTGGTCACATTAGCATCACCTGCTAGCCAAGCACTCATGTTAGCATCGTGCTAAAACAGCTATCCAGTTTTTCAGCTTAAAGAAGCTGAAAATTCCATACTGCCAAATGAAAGGTGGCAAAGAGATTTCTGTCCTTGGTCCAAGAGGCACTGGCAGCTTTACATCATCTTGGCTTAGTGACTCAGTTGTCACTGTAAGGAGCAGCACTGCAGGGCATAGACGTATCCGTGCTTCCCCACGCAATGCGGTGAGAGGCTTGAGCTTCTAAGAGGAGGATGCAGAACCGACACACTGAACCAGCCAGAAGGAAATGCCAAAGACTAAAATCTCCTAGTTAGTTGCCATTGCAACACTAGGAGTCAGAGCCAAACCCCATACAAATCCATATAGCCCTCAACTCTCATTATAGCACCGGCCAGGGATAATACAGGAGCAGAGGTTTGGGGTTTCAAAGCAAATTCTACATCTTTCCTCTGAAAACTGTATTACCATGCAGGGAGGAATGCCATATCCAGAGAGCCTGAGGGATAATAACATCCCAGCTCTTCTGTACCTCTCTGATGAAGAACTCCTATACCTTAGATAGTTTCTGTATGCCTCACGCACACTGATCATGAACATTAGATGCAAGAGGCAGGCTGTGGGACTCTCAATGTTCAGGGAAATTACTTGAGATAGAGTGTTGGCCCTCTTCTTGTTTCTTCTCTTCGTGGGTCCTTAATGATTTTCTTTCAAACTAGATGGGGACCAAAACCATCAGTAATAGAAAAGATGGTGGCAGTTCAAAGTGTTATATGTGAGATTTACAGGTAACCAGGCCATTCTCCTCAATGCTGATAAAAACAGAAGTAGGTCAGCTGAAAGGAGAAATCAACACAAATTTTTAAGGTTTAGAAAACACGACCTAGAAGGAAGGTGTGGGAATGTGTACTTTATCTAGAAAAGATAAGACATCACTGATATATGAAAAGCGTTTTCTGCTACATAAATGATTCTTTAGACAGATGAGAGTTAACTACACTTTGACTCAGTTGCAGGCAAACAGAAAAAGTTTCTAAACTTCAGGCTAAGGTCATCCAACAACAGGATTATCACTGTATCTTTGTCCTGTTCCTATACACTTCTCTGAAGCCCCTGCTGTTGGCCACTGTTAGCACAGAGGACACTGGGACAGTTGAGCCCTTGATCTCAGCAACACAGTCATGCTTAGCTTCTTAAATCTGCTAAATCTTCAGTAGAGAAGGTTTATGAAAAATTTCCTGGTTGTAAGAGTAGTTAAGTGCCCAAAGAGGCCACCTATGGAGAATGTGAAATCTCCTTCATTAGATGTTTAAAGAACAGATTGCACAAACAGCAGTTCAAGGCAGCTGAGACATATGTGATCCTGCCTTCAACCAGAGGGATGGACAAGGACATCTCCTGGGATTTCTGTTTTGGATTCTGCCTTGTTTTGAAAAGTTCCAGCCAAAAGCAGCTCACTCAGATGTCTTCTTCCAGTGGCACCTTCTGTCATTGGTGGATCCACTAGTCGTATAGCAGTATTATCCTTCCCTTTCCCTCCCCAGAATAACACATGTACCAAAGGTAGAGAGATGTAAGTGGGATATGGCTGTGTCGTGCTATTCCCTAGGAGTCACACAGCAGAAGATAAAGAAGTTTGGGAGATGCTGAGCTGGGAACTGTGCCATCACTTTCCAGCCTCGTTGCTGAGCAATGTTTTCATAGAATCATAGACTCATAGAATGGTTTAGATTGGAAGGGTCATCTAATTCCAAATTAGATGTCATCTAATGTCATCTAGTTCCAACCCTCCTGCCATGGGCAGAGATACCTCCTGCTAGACTAGGTTGCAGGTCTAAAACCAGATTTTAAAGCCAGATTTACCCTCACCCTTGGCCCAAGGCCAAGTACAACCCAACTGGCCTGGAGAATGTAGGCCAGTGGCAGGAGCCATTCCCTGAAGACTTGAAAGAACAGTTGCCCATACAGCTTCCTTCACTTCATTTGCTTCCCCATCCATGGCTAACAGCTTGCAAACTGGCAGCAACCCAGCAAGCAGAGGGGAAGAGGAGATTCCTGCTAGACACACACATTTGCCCTCACATGTCCTCACTTTTACAAATCCTAATGTTCTGATTCCTTAATTCTCATCTCTCCAAACCCAGCTCAGCTACAAAACGAGCAATTTATCCTGTTAGCAGGAGAACTTCTAGACCTTCAGAATCACAGGTTGTTTGGCAGTAAGAAAAAGATCATGTCTGCAAGCCCTGTTTGTGGTGCATGCTTTTGCCGTTGGTCTCTGGCTTTCAGGGAGCAACTGTTGGGCAGTCAAAAAAATGCAAAGAAATGAAGGACAGAAATCAAACATTTACAGGAGGAAAAGTGAGCCTACCCCACATGGTACAAATTTAGGGATGCATTGTCACTACATTATGTGCACCTAGCTACTGAAAAAATTTCCAACAGAACGTTTACACAGTTGTCTGGAAGCATATTGTTTGCCTACTTTTGAAAGCCAATTTATATGCAACACACATAGCAGCATGCATGAAAATTCAGACAAAAACACAGATGCATGGAACAATCTCTGGCCAGCTTTTGCTGCTCTTTATTGTTTGTTGTTTAGAAGTACCTACAAGAGAGAAGGAAGACAGCAGCCCATTGTGCTAGGTGCTGTACTACCCCAAACTGAAAGACAGGTATTTCCCTTGAGAAACATACAATCTCCATTTAAGACGAGATACAACGAGTGAATGTAACAGAGAGTGAGGGAGTGACATACGGGAATGAATAATAAGAGACTTTATGTGTGCCAGCTTTATGCTCTCATGTGCCAGCTAATTGAAAACATGATGCAAATAAATACCAGTCTCCACTGAAGGCAACAAGTTATCTGTAGTCAGCTGGCAATTTATCAGGAGCTTCAGAGAAATTCATCAGTAATCCAGAGGACCCCAGGGAAGCTGATAGACCTGTTTAGAGAGGGCATCCCTGAGAAAAGTGTCAGTGTGGGATGGAGGGAAGGGTGTGTAGCAAGGGAAGGGGAGGATGGAGGAGGTTGGCATCGCTTAGGTAGCAAAGCAGGGAGGCTCAGGTGTCAGGGTTGCTGAAAGGGAAGGATGTGAAAGTCCTGGACCAAAGAATAAAAGCTCGTATCTGACTTTTTAAGGAGAGGGTGCCATTTTGCAAATGACAAAAGAGAATTAATTTTGTCACCACACTTTGAACAGGGGGGTGGGAGGGAGTCAACAAGGTCACTGGGTGTCAGGAAAGCCTGGATGAAAAAGGTTAGACTGAAACTTCCGTCACTGCAGGCTGTCTAAGACACGGTGTGGAGCCACAAAACTAGTAAATACCCTGTGCTGGAAGTGTGGGAGTGAGAACATCTTAATGTTCCAGAGAGGTTCCAGTCCTTCCAAGGAGGAAGGAGAAGAAGAAACACTCCTCAAGAAAAACAGAGGAGCACCAGCTGCAGGAGAGGAGGCAACAGGTACAGTGAGTGAACCCTGCTCAAGGTTGCGTGCAATGGCCAGCTCAAGAATGTGCTTTGATTTTAACACCCACCACTACTGAACTACCTTCATCCAATGCCTGAAAGGACAAGTCTAATAGGAGAAGTGAAAAGATGTATGACTCGCTCTTGAAGTGTTCCTTTGCAGAAGTTCCCTCTCTCCCCATTGCATGGCTCAGAGTTGAGTCTCCCACCTTAGGTGCCTCCAGTTAAGCCGTGCAAAAACCACTCATCAACGAAATTACATCTGAGTCCCTGTACTGCAGTTGCCTGTGTCACCATGCAGACAGATGTCCTCTCCTTTGGGCTCTGTGGCAAGTAATATTTATGTTCAATATTGTTTATATACCCCAAAACCTCCACGGGGAGATGTGAAATCAATAGGCCGGGAGCTGGAATATAGTCATTTCATGCCTCTATTTTTCTGTTTTTAAAAGCACAATGGTCTTTTTACAGCTCTGAAGAGACTCTTATTAACAGAAGCACTGCTAGCTGTGAGGGTTCCAGGAGCACTTATTGGCTCACTGCCCACCCTGCCCACTCCCCCGGGCTCTCCCCAACCCTGTCCAGGACCCTATGTCAGCTGCCAGCCTCTGCCCCAGAACA
Organism: Merops nubicus; assembly: GCF_000691845.1. Classification (NCBI taxonomy): domain Eukaryota; kingdom Metazoa; phylum Chordata; class Aves; order Coraciiformes; family Meropidae; genus Merops; species Merops nubicus. Next base: position 61,102 of record NW_008594357.1, on the reverse strand, counting down.
AAAATCAAAGGACAAGCTCAGCCTTGCCAGGACCGAAACATCCTGACCCAGCCCCTCCACACAAGATAATTTAAGGTCTCATAAGTGCAGGGATGTTTCTGCATTCTTTCTGGTACTGAGCTACTGAGGTCTAATTCACTTGTGGTTTATCTTCTCTGCAGCAGCATTGTGTGGTGCTCTGAGGAGGTGGCCACTGATATTGCCTTTCTTCCTCTGGGCCACTTCAGTGAGGTCCATCTGGAACATACTACCAGGCTGCACAATGCCTGGGCCACACTCAGCTGAGCATGGTGGGCAGCCACAGCATCCCCACCTTCACCGCCACCTTGAAAGTCTCCAGACCAAGCCAACTGCTGTTTCCAAAGGGGAGAAGGCCAGACAGCAAAGACCTGTCCCCAGGAAGGACTAGAGAATCGCAGGCAATTCACCAGAATCAGTCACATACATATTAACGCCGACTCCCTCCCTAAATGATGGTGAGGTGAAGAGCCTCAAAGCCCATGCTAACGGCATTTCTTAATTATAAGTGGAGAGCTACTCACCTTCTGTGGCACACACACACAGATGTAGAGGGGAAAATAGTTTTTTTTTTCAGTATTTTCTTCTTCTTTTTTCAGGCAAATCCTTACTTGGGCTGCTACAGTTTATTCACACAGCAGCTTTGCCTGTGCTGACTGCTCATATTACTGCACCAATGCCTCCATGGCTTTCAAATTCATTTCACAGGTTTCCAGGAAACAGATGCTGATACCTGATAAGTGGCAGCACCTGGATTCAAAGTGTCATCAGTTCATCAGCCTGGAATGTCTCGAGTAACATCTCAGCTTGGTGGAGAAATGTTACCCCAACCAGCTAACATATTTCTGTGTGGGGAAATAAAGCTCTTTTCATGTACTTGCTGACATACTGGTTCACACCTTTGTGTTGTTCCCAGAGCTGTCTAAGCACATGGAGCCCAGGAGAGTGCAATGATCTTGTTTCAAACATTTGGTGCCCTGGCTTCCCACTGCATCCCAGAAGCTACCTATTTGTCACAAGCAGCTTTACACAGCTCTATAGCACGGCTGAGATTCTTTGAATTTTTTTTTTTATTATTAAAACAGAAACAATAATTTGCATATGCATTGATTTTGATTATCAGAGGACACAGACATGATTGCATCAGTAACAGAAGGAAATGAACCACATAAACTGCTTTCTTTATCAGAAGAGCTCTGAATTTCAGTATTTCAGCCTGCTTTCTGACATGATGAAGGTAAGACATTGTTACAGCGCACATACTCAGAAATTATTACACAATACCCATTATCCAACCAGTTTGACCACACTTCTGTTTTCCACAAGACTTCTTACCTTGCTGTAAGACAGAATTACCCAGGGAACAAATTGGATCGTACACTAACAAGGCTTTCAGGAATCTAATTACAGAATGGCAAAAATGCTGAATAGAGGCACATTAAATAACACAGCTGTCATTCTATGGCAGTGCTTGATATACACCTAAGAGCCACTTGTGGCCAATAAAGTCAATGGGAGCATTTGCATCAGCTTACAAGAGCATAAAGCAAAGGAAAAACGTGTTTCTTGCACTGTAGTGCCAGGAAAATGGAGCTATGGTGACCACAAAACATGGCTAGACCGTAGTAAAACTATTCGTAAGGCCAAGTTTAGGCACATGAAATTGCTAAGGGGATCAGAGTGAGACAGATGTAAAGTTAACAAAAGTCCTGCTGCCAGTTTTTCCCCCACAGTCACTCTGAGAAGCCAGCTTGGTGCCATGGCAGCATGGGAGAGGGTTGAGCTGCTAGGAGGTAGCTACAGGTGGGGGACCTCAGGGGCAGCTGTCCCACTGCATCAGTGTTGGCAAGGGCAGTAAGCTCTGTCCCTGCCATGATGCCTTCCCTGCCCTCCCTGTGGTAGGACTTCCAACAGCAAAGTGCATTTCTATCGTCTGTCCGTTGAAGCCTCGAGCCGGATACTACTGCTTCCACCTAGCAAACAGGTTGCTGTCTTCCAATAAAGTCTACTTCCCATACTATTATAATCCTTCAATTAATTTCTTGAGGCCTCAGTTCACTCGGATGAAGATCAGTGGAAATTCTGGGTTTCTGGGTGACTTGCCTGTGTTACACTGACAAATGCACATCAGTGCGTAATTAACATCTCGGTAAGTAAATAGGCTGTGCCCATCAATTTCTGCGAACAAAATGCACTAAATCTATGCACTAAATCTACCCTTAGAGGCAGGACAATTGTAAAGCACCAAGCACCAATAAACACCAATCAAAACTTAAAGAACCGAGTCCTGCCAAACACTGCTGCCAGCAACACTACTGACCTGAGTGGGCAATTCCTTTAAAGAGTACAAGTAATGTATATAACATCCACAGATACAGTACGTCAGACCAGATGAACTCTAAACTGGTAATGGCATTGCCAAAAGGTGTATTGGATCTCTCATTTTAGCTGTTGCCAGTTTTATCATGCTTGTTTCACCTAGGTGCTAAGGCTGAAAGGTTGTATCATATCTTAGAAGGTAACCATCATTGTAAACGTACAGTTTCTGATCTGTGGGGTTGTAATCAATACTCTGGATTGTATCTAACTTTTTATCCATAATGACACTAACTCTACCATCTTGGCCAGTAGTCGTGTCATACATGTAAAAGATTTCCTCTTTCCTAGTGTTCATTGGCCTTGTGGCATAGAGAACACCACACAACATGAAAGCATTGGAAACAGATGGCTTGTACTGTCTTGTCTGCCAAGTGTTCAGCACATCAAGTGTGGTCTCATTGAGTTTGCTAAGTACAATGTTGCCCATGCTCTTTTCTGTTGAATATATTACCCATAAACCACTTTCATCCACAGCAAAATCTATATCTTGCCACGCTACACCTGCGTAAGAGAAACGGTTACCAGTAACAGCATCTGGAAGCTCCTTCCTCAAAACCATGGTGTTTCTTCGTAAATCATGCTTCATGATATATCTTGAATTATAAGAATGATAGTACAAATAATTATTATAAAGGGCAGCGCCACTTCCTTCTCCATATGTTATTCTACTTTCATACAGGGGTTTAAACAGCAGCAAATCATCAAAGGAACTATAAATTCTGTAGTATTCCAAGTATCTGCCATCTGTATTCAATGGTGCAACCCAATAGACTTCCTTCTCTGGGTTAGAGGGAGAGTAATCTCTTCCCCAGGAACCATATTTGTAGGAAAATCCTCTCCAGTTCAGTTTCACAATGTAGGGCTGGCTAACATTCAGCAGTCCCCGGTGAATGCAGCTACCTGCAATTAAAAACGGAAAAACAGGTTTTCCATATGTCATTAGAAGAGAGGGTTTGCATGTTGTAGCCTCTACAGTGTGCTTCCTAGTGATTAGTTTTGTGGCAAAGCACAGACATAATGCATAGCTTCAGGTGTAAAAGGCTCATTTTGAGCCAAGGTCAGAAACTGGATGGCACTAAGTGTTCCAAGGTGATTCAGAAAATTAGTTTAAAAAACAAACGAACAAACAAAAAACCAACAAAAAGAGTATATATTACTACAGCTGTTGTGGCGGGGAGTGGGGCGGGTAGAGAAAACATGGGGACATACATCCTCCACCAAGATTAATCCGCAGAAAATAAGTGCTCGCTGCACTGTTCCAGACAAGGGACAGATTTCAGTTTCTATCCATTTGAATCACGCCAGCCTGATGCACTAGGAAATCCCTTGGAAAATACAATTTCAGAAGCATTTCAGGTTATTTTCTACCTCAGTGGAACTGAGCATGGGAGGTGAGGAAAAAAGAAAAAGGAGCATCTGATTTCCATGTACTTCACTGTGCAGGGGATAGAAGGAAGAGTAGCAGTAATTCGAGAGTCACATTTCAGGTTAGCATTCTGCTGTCAGAATCACATCTTGATAACACTGTGTCAGAGCCACATGCTGCCTTCCACCTCAGGCCCTCAAAGAAATCTGCAGACAGTCACAATCACAGTCTAGGAAATGTAGACAGATATTACTCTGGGTTTCACGTGAGTCAGCTCTAAAGAGAATATGACTTCAAGCTGAACCAGAACAACTCTATTTTCCACATATCTACAGAACTATGAAGCTATTTTCAGGATCACTGAAAAATAAATTCAGATACAAGAAATACTTTCCTTTTGCTCATGGTGAATAGCAGTGGCATTCCTGTTTCCTGATAAATTCTCAATATTTTAAGTCACTGGTAGAAAAAAATCCTCCACTCAGAAATGTCTGCGGGCCTCTGGTGAGTCTGAAGCTGCCACTGGCAAAAACCAGCATGCTTTTTGCCAAGTGTTAACTTTAGATTTTTGTATTATTGCCACAAAAGTGTCCCAGATTTTTCATTGTAAGGGTATGTTCACCTCAGGTGATGGAGATAGATAGAGATGTCAAGTGACTGGCACCAGCTCACAAGCTGAGTGGTACTCCAGTGTTTCCCAGTTCAGTGGGGTGCTCTAGTCACTAGACAGCCTTCCTTACTAAAGATGTAGTATAGTATGAATAGACCCAAGTCTCACATGTCAACTAATGGATAAATTAATGTCCACAACTGTTTGGTGTAATAAATACCTCCCTCAGCACAGGAACTCCATGCATGGCCAGCTATGGTGTCAATGATGAAAGTCAAACTTACCACTTGAGGTTTTAATACTTTGCATGAATACCCTGTCACAAATGCTCATGGTCTGTATGAAAAGAATGGCTATTCATAAGCTCAGTCACATGAAGGGATGCCTAGAATATAAATAGCCTGTGTCTTAACAGAAAGAAGAAATAACAGAGAGAGAATTTACCTTTTTCCCACAAACCTGGCCACCCGTAAGTAAGGCCAGACAATATCCATGGAGCTGAACTGAAAACTCCTAAGGCCAGTGATAAAAAAAGCCTAGGAGGTATCTTGTTCTTAAAAGCATCCTAGTCTATTCTGTAGAGAGAGAGAAATGTGAAGACAGACCGATATGAAGTACTCTACTTGGAAAAAGACAGGGAAACAAAATCTTTTCTGAAAAATGAACTGTTGCAACCACAGAGAAATCTTTTTCTGATCTACTTTGCCATGGGTGAAAGTGCTCTGCCTTTAGGACAAGGAAACCTGTGGCCTGGATATTAGAAGTGTCCAAGCAAGAAGATAACATTTGTGGCAGTGGAAAGTCAATTTGGGTAGTGAATCTCTCTGTGTCTCCTCCTTTCTCAAAAAGTAATATTTCTCTCTTTGCACTACATAATACCTTCACCCCTCCCAGTTTTGTGCCATCTTGCTTATGGTGACATGTGATTCACCCTCACCCTCCTCTCAACATCTATGAGAAAGATGGGGAGCGACTTTGTATTAAATATAAACCACTATGCTGAGATAAATCCCTATGTCCCTAGGGCACGTTGGCAATTAGCTTGGAGTCGGTATTGCCCACGAGAGCAGCTCTGCAACACTGAGTGACCAGCTCAGGGCAGAGAGAGCGACAACCCCATCATTGTGAACAACCCCATCTCCTTCCTTTTGTGCCCTGAGACTCTTGCAGCCGAAAGGTGTGGTGACCCTGGTTGAACGCAGCGTTTCTCCATTCCACCAAGAATCAATGCGAATCAGCACTCCTGGCTCGGAGCAGATGAGCATTTAAGCATGCACTTAAGTGCTTTATGAAGGACAAGGCCCTGGAGCAGAAACCTCATTTCCAAATATAGCACATAAGGAAGGCACTGCTGTATGACTAGCCAGGCTGTTGTCTCTGGAAATGGCATGCAACATAGCTAGTAACATGGCCTCAGTATTTGGCACAGATAGCACTGTTTGGAGGTGCTTATACCTCAGCTCATGCAAAGGAAGAAAGCTAAGGCAGACATGAAAAATGGCTTGCAGACTGCCAACTCCATAAATCAGTTTGAACTGTTTTTTCTTATATCTCTGTTATGTATTGTTACCTGTGGCATGAGGGCTTCTTTCAAGCTGGTGACATCTTGAATATATTACTGTGCTAAATCACAATAAACTTATCCCTGAATTAAATGGTTATTAAATGCTTTAAAACTCTTGATTTGTTTAAAAAAATATAGCACCAAAGCTTGCAGGTATTGAAGCACTGCTAAGCTCATCTATATGCGACCTCAAATAATGTTTCATGTCATTAAGCAGAACACAATTCCAGATTTATTTTAATAATTCATATATTGTTTCATAAATAAAAAACAAACGTGTGTTCAACAGAGAGACCTTTTTTACAAAAGAAATAATAAATTATTATTTCTTCCCTTAAAGAGGTCTCTCTGCTGAACACTTGTTTGGTTTTTATTTATGAAACAATGAATTATTAAAATAAAGTTAGAAGCGTGTTCCGTTTTAATGACATCAAAAAATTGTCTGAGGTTTCTACAGAGTATGTGCTTGATTTTGATTTCCTTGAAAACTCTCCCAGAATTATTATTTTTTTTTTACCAAGAAACTCTGTGGTAGTCAGGGGGTGATCTGTCTTCTGCTCAGGTTCAGAAGAATTCATTGTTGTTTATTTAATCTAAACTTGCCTCCCTGTCTGGATCTTGGGGGAAAAAAAAAGCACAAAGGAAACAAAGTGTCATGTAATTTTGTAAATATTAGAAGGTACTTGAAATAAATCCATATGCATTATTCAAACTTCCAAGTTTTTAACTCCTTTCTCCACTGTTTTAGGCCAACAATAAAAGATGTCCTGGTACTTTTTCCTTCTGTGGTTTCATGCTCATGTAGCAAATAGGCAAGAGGACTAACGTAGGTACATACACACGTACTTCTCCCTACATAAAGAACCAGCATTTCAGCTCAGTTTTGTATTAATCCTTCTGATTCTTCAGAAAAGGAGCAGGCACTTAGTTGTGAGGACTGGAAGAAGCCTGACTTGCTTGGCCAATGGGCTGCAGAACTGAGCATGAGACACATCCTGCTGGGTCTCGTTTCACCCACTTCACTCTGAAGCACTTGCAGAGCACATCAGCTTTTCACTCCAACAATACAGGTACCAAAAAACCTCCAGCAGCCTCCTCCCACCAAGCAGCTGCGTCTGATCACAGAAGAAAAAGGACCACAGTTTGCCTGTGCAGCCAAAGGCCGCAAAAAGGCAAGACCCACATTTGAAGGAACTCCCATGAAGGGTACAGAGAGCAGGAGCAGGATGGTGCTACGCTCTCACACATTCTCCCAAGCACCACATATGCACCCTTCTCTCCCGTCAGACAAACCACTGCATCCAGATGTGCGAGCTGTTACTAGCCTTGCTATGGCTTGAGACACAGGAGACAGAGCTGCTCATGGAAAGACTCATCTTGGCTCCTACTGTCTTACTGACATAGGAAGACCTACACAGACACCTCAGCCTTCACCAGTATCATGGGGCACAGACACAGGCTGACTCCTGTGTCAGAAAAGACTTAATATTGTCAGCATCTAATAGGGGCTGAGTCAGAGGGCTGGAGTTCTGATCTATCTTCAGGTAACTAAAAACTCAGGTGCCTCAGCTAAGCCCCTTCCATTACCAGTGGAGGAACACATGTATTTTAGGGGCAGTTCAGGCAGTCCTGAAAAGGATGCACTGGCCAGCTATTTTCAGGTGCCTGTAGGCATCTCTCTCTCCTTTTGTGTAAACATACTCATTTCAAAACACAAACCAGAACCCTTAAAAAACAGATACCCTGGGGACACAGAAGGTAAAATTTACAGTAAAAGTGAAATCACTCTAAGACTAATAGGACTAATCTGTTAGGATTTTCTGAGTTTCAGCATTAGGCTGCACCAGATCTCCTTCCTGCTGGGACCTATTCACCGGTAACTTGCAATCCTTAATTTCTGAATGTATAAAAGCCAGAGAAAACCGCTTTGCTCTTTTTTCCCTTCTTTCTTTTTATCCCTTTGAGAGTTACATCTGACTTGCTTCTCCCTGCTGCCCCTCTCAGATCATTTCAGTGAGATGTGACAAAGAATCTGCTGCAGAGTCCTCAGAGAACCATCCTGGGGTCTTTTCTCTATATACTTGCCCTGATGCAGCCAGATGAGATTGGTGCAAAAGAAAAATGAATGTATAAATACTTCTTCCCACTGGAATGATGAGAGAGAGGCCAGGAACTGCTGCAGATAGGAAAGCCAGCGATGATGATAAGGGTGATGAACTATATATTTACCAAGCTCCATCTCAGACACAGAGGCACCCACCTCTCCAGTCAGAGAGCAAGGCAAAAGGAGACCAGTGATTTCTTTCTATGTTGTTTGAGAACAGTTCTGCACACTGAGAAATACTGCAGTGAAAGCCTTGAGGGACAGTCAGAGGGGCTGTGTACTACAGCAGAGAAGCAAGAAGCTTTAATTAAACTTGCCTTTAGACTCATGGTCTTAGACAGCTTGGGGATTAGCCAAGCTCTCTCTAGTTCATGTTGCCTACCCAAAATATGCAGGAGAGAGGATGAAGGGGAAAAGAAAATGTAGTCTGAAAACAGGACAAAGAGTCAGTTTAATACAAACATTATAAATATAATATGAACTAAAAGCAGGGCAAGGCCAAATGGTTTGGCAGGAATTCAAGGCATTCAAGCTTGCAGAGAAAACGTATGGAAATTGTGTTCAAATGCATAAATGAGTGCTAGAGAGCTTCAGAGGCCTAGGTGTGAGCATCCATGCAAAGCCTCCAAAGTGACCATCTAAAAAATGCAGCTCTCTCACACACTTACTCCATCTCCCCAGGCAATAGCATCTTACTATTTCCTCTTGTTTTCAGATACAGTCTGCAGGACATGTAATTGCTCTGCAAAGTTCTCTACCCAGAGAACATTTACTCCCCACCAGGCACACAAAGTCAGCATACACCACTCCTACATGGATCAGCAGATATCTGATCCTGCATAACACCTGAGTTATCTGTATAGTTGGCACCTCCAACAGGCAGGAAACTTTCCAGCCCTCCATGGTTGCTTTGCCTTTCCTTTGTGCTAGCCTCAGACATCACCCTCACCCTAGAGGTGGCCATGACAATACAACCACACACATCCTTCAACCCTTCCAGCGTTCCTGTTGCTGTGGGTAAGAGATAAACTCACAGATAACACCAGAGACTGTCCTCAGCTGTTGTCAGTGGTGGTAATTCTCTGGAAGTCAGTGGAGCTACCGTTGTTCATACCACCTGGTGTTTTGGCCTTGTAGGTTATTTCCTGCCCTGTGCTTCCCACACAATGCAGTGACACGCAAAGGTGCCTGAGCTAGCTGATACACTGCTTGGGAATAAGGCAACACTAAAGCAACACCATTTGGGTCCCTCGTAAATTCTATCCCTGCATGGAGCTGCACTGTGAAGCATAGACCTCCTTTTCCCACCCCGTGAAAGCTCTTACATCCCCCAGACATTCGTGCCAACCAGTCAGGTATAAAAGCAGCCACTTCCTCCATCACTCATGGAAGGACACAGTATTCTTGTTCTTGTTCCAGAACTCAGTACTTTCTCACTGAAACAAAGGTTTGCTGTAGGCTTGAAGAGAAAGAGGCTGTTTCTTTCCACACACCATCACCCTCAATAAATCAAAGAGATGCCCTTCAAACACTTTTAAAACATTGCTTTTTTTTTTTTTCATTGAAACATTTTCACAGAATCACAGAATCACAGAATCACAGAATCACAGAATCACAGAATGTTAGGGGTCAGGAGAGACCTCCAGAGATTGAGTCCAAACCCCTGCCAGAGCAGGACCATCAAGTCTAGGGCAGGTCACACAGGAAATTTTAAGCCCGCTCTTGAGGAGCAGAGAAGGGATAAGGGCCTTGAGATTTTACAGTGCAGGGTTTTGTTCCAGCTTTCTCTCCTGCCTGATCCCCGGACAAGGTGTTACTTGTGCATACTGTCAGAGAAGTGCAGCAGCTGCCTGCACCACCATGAAGCCCTAAGGAGATCTCCATAGAAAAGGCTGCTGACCCCAAGGGAAGCTTGTGTTCCTGTCTCTCACCTTTCCAATGAGATGTTTGAACTAGCTAACCCTAAGGTGATGAGAGGTAAATGCTGCTAGGTGCAAATTTGTACTCCTTGCCAGCAGGATAACACTCCTCCTTTTTTATGGGCTCCTCTAGCTGATTGCCAACCAGCTTATGTGAAAAAGCAGCATCCTTCCCTTCGGTATTGTATACAACAGAGTGCTTTCTTTCTTACAACACTCTGTTAAAATGAACCTGCTGTGTATAAAACACTCAAGGGATCAACACAGTTTGAAAAATCCTCCTATCTGTTAGCAAGTGAGATGCTTGACCTGACGTACTTAAACTAGTGTTTCCTAAACTGTTGCTCCAGTGTGTCATATCTGGTTCTCAGAATTTTTCAGACTATGATTCACTCACAGTGTGATTTTTCAAGCTCAAGACAATGTCAAGACAAAAATCATTTTAGTTGTAAAGTAATTGCCACATGACCTGTGACTGTTGATACTTTTATATGAACCACACTCTGGGAATCACTGATCTGAGCTCCAGAACATAACCTTTCCTAGTTAAGAAAATGATAAAATTCTCATTCCACTGAAAACCGTAATAAAGCTCCCACTTATTTCCCTGAGACCAGAATTTCCCTCCAAGGTTCTTGACCTTCTGATTTAGAAGAATCTTTTGCCTGTGAAGCAAAAGTAATCTTCATGCAAAGCTACCTTCTGGAGCTTGCACGCCAACAGCTTTAGTACATCAGCTGTTGCTCATACATTTCTCTTGCTCATACATTTCTCAAGCAGCATTAGAGTAAAATTACCATGACATGGATCACTTTCACAAGAGCTATTAAAAATCGAAGCAGGACAGATAAAAATCCATTTCCCACAAAGAAAGGTAATTTTTTTAAGAAAGGGAGGTAGAGATCCGTTCTTCACCCTGCAAATGAGAGGAAGACTACAAGTTTTTCCAGTTGAAAACAGCTACTGTGTCTGGAAGAGTTTGTTTCCTGCCCCATTTTCCTTTTGAACCCACTGATGAAACATTAGGAGCTGTCTGCTCAGTTTTTCAAGAGCTAAGTTGTATCATTGCAATTGCATTTAATATTAACAAAGAGAAATCTCTGCATTTACTTTTCTACCCATGTATAACATAGTTTCGTATCTGATGTACAACAGAAACACTTACCTGGTGGGAAATAAGGGGCTACTGTTGTTTGGTTTGTGCTCTCTTCA
>NW_008594357.1:0-49902 GCF_000691845.1 Merops nubicus | reverse complement strand
TTTCAATCGATTCTGCAGAGACGCAATTTGTCAACGAATTGCAAGGATGTTGTTTTTGTCCAGTGATTCTAGTTCATTTACCAGTATAGTCAGATTTGTGATCTAGGAAAAAAAAAAAAAAAAAAAAAACCACATTATAAAGGAAAAAACATAGTCAGATTGGTGATCTAGGAAAAAAAAAAAAAAAAAAAAACACCAATATGAAAGTGAAAGAAAGTTTGACTTTCTGTCTACTTTATTTTACACATATTTGCAGGCAGGGTTGATCATACCACAGAAGGTGCTATAGAAAAAAATATTTAAGAAATATTCCTAAAAATAGGCCTTATCCTGCTAGCCTGAACTTTACATTTCCAGCAGAGGTATGTAACCCCAAGGAAATGCTTTAACACTCAGTTGTATAACATAATGGAAAAAAAATAGTGTTATTTTATATATAGTATAGAAATATCCAGCAAGTCTTAGGCAAGTACTATTATATTTTAAAAGTACTAATTCCAGCCTTACAAAAGTATCTGGAAATTTTATTTGCAAAGATAAATAATGTTCTCAGTCACCTACTTGATGATCTAGAGGACAATGGAGAAAATGATATTTCACTTTCCATCTGAAGTAATTATTCTCTCTAGGTGAATGATTAACTACAATTTTGAAAAAGTGATTTATAGTCTGCTGGGAAGGTGATAGTCTTTCCCACTTCTTGATTTCATATTGATTGGGCCTCTGCCTTAGCAACCAGAAGCTAATTTTTAATTTTCTAAGAATCAGAGGCTTTCAAGCATGGGGGTCTATAAATTAATATTTATTATAATAATCTAATCAGCTTGTATGCTTAACACTATGAAAAACTGCTAACTTGCAGGCAGCTATTTGGTAAAAATAAAGTGGACTCCGTTTGTTTGGGGGTCTATTTGCTTTTCTGTGCTCTATATCAAGGAAAAAGTTGTTAATACATTCAGGGTCAGGATTTCTTTTAATTAATGCTGATGAAATGCTAACATATTTCCAGTGGCTGCAGTAGAGACAGGCTACATTTCCTCAACCTAAACACTGAAGAGAGAATAGACTATCTGTGTACTTGAACCCTCTGTTGCTAATTAAGACTTTGGGAATACCTCCAAAAATATTTGCTCAACGATGACATTGCTTCCAACAAGGCTGGATTTCAGCTGTGTGACCAGTCTCTGTAGGTCACTGATTTCCACTTTCAGTAACTGGAAGTCCAGCTCTGTGTAAGATACACTGCTCTTCTCCATATGCTCCACTCTGATGGTTAGATTAAGAATGCGCTGCTGATACAGCTCAATCATTTTTGAGTACTCTCTAACCTTCAAGAAAGAAAAAAAAATTAAGTCCAGGTTAGCAAACAAGACAAGCCTGTTAAACAACTTTGTTATATTTCTGAGTGCCCCATGTATAACCTCCACATACTTGACATATATATTCTTCACGTAAACTACATAAATGAAATTCTCATCACATACATAAACAATGTGAAATTTAACCTCCATTTAGAGTTGGCAATTTAATGCCTGGAGATAACTGAAGGCAGAATTTTACTTACAGTCTTCCATTGTTTTATTCTTTCCCAATATTGTCTCTGTGAACTGATTTTATCCTCAGTATGCCAAGAACTTACATTGGTGAAAATTTCATTAGGAAATCTGCAATGTATTATCTTACAAAAGCAACCCAAGGAGAATGAAAAATGCAATAAACGATTCCCAAGTTTTTCAACTTTATTTCCAATTAATGCTGAATCCAAATAGGACTTTACCATAGATTTGAGTTGTGTCAAAAGTTGGCAGAGCTGGCTTGGGGTTTGTCTTTGGGCAGGAGGGGAATATTTAAACACACTGAAAATGAAAGTGTAAAGCACATTGCAGGCTTTAGCTAAAGTAATTTACATAGCACCCTTTTCAGCCTTTGAACCATTCAGCAGTTTTTCAGGTAAATATATTTTCACACATGCGTCTGCTGAGGCAAATGTCGCAGCACAAGCATTGCGATGCAGAATGTTAAGAATATTGTATGGATTTGGGACATTCTTTGGAAAATGTTTGTGCCTTGAAATTAAACACTGTGGAAAAGATATGTAATTTCTCTCCCATCTGTTTCATAAAAGTCATGTCTCTTTTCTCTTAATATAGTTAATATCACAAAAAGTAAGAAGTGGGAATAAATCTAATCAGTTTGTTGCACTGGTAACTCCATACTTAAACTCTCACATAGTATTTGTAATACAAATCCCTCTCTCTACAGCACTGTTACTTCAACTGAAAGATTTTTAACCCACATCTTTTCAACCATTCTTGCATTATCTTGTTATGAAGCAAAAGTCAGTATTTCTCTCCATTGTCTCTGGAATGCTGTCTAAAACTCTGTCATGGTGTAAAGACTATGGACCCACCCTGTTTTCCTGCTCCAGTAGCAGCCCCTGGGACAGGGACCCCAAAAACCTACATTTATCAAGTAATTCCTTTTAATTTTCATTGAATCCTTTATGTACTGAAGAGGAGGTGTGGGAGCTCATGGCATGGAAACTCATGAAGGGCAGAAGGGATCCTTTAAGATCATAAGATGTTGAGTAATGTGGCTTAAGAAGGAGACTTGTAAGAGAGAAGACCCTCTTTTCAAAAGTATCATAAGCAATAGTGGCACAACTACATCACAAACCTGAAAGAACCCGCTACCAACCCTCTGCACGCACATACATAATGCACACCAAAACCAGGCTACTCAATCCCACACATTTAAATCAGAGCTTGCAACAGATCTTCTCTTCTAGATGTGTGCAGCTAGACTTCAAGCTGCTCTGATACAAACTGCCAAGATTCCATAAACTGCAGCAGAAGCACCTTAACTCATAACACTGGATGCTCTAGATAACCCAGGTCAAGCCAGGGTAGCTACAAGCTAAGCTATTTATTACAATTAGGAATTAAAAAAAAAAAAAAAAAGCATATGAAGACTTATTCCGTAGTTCCTCGTAACTGCCTAGCAACAGAGACAGCTGGAACCACTTGTCCTAGCTGTCACTATCATCTCTTCAGGAGGGAATAACAGGAAGAACTGGACAGTGTTCTTCAAAAAGCCACATGTAGTTGGGCCTCACGTTTTCACTGATCACCAAGATCAGTTTGGAGTTGGAAGATGTTCTCAAAAAAAAACTTAAAAAAAAAAACTTCAAAGGCCAATGTTTAAACTGTGTCTAGAGTTTGCACAACAAAAAAAAATAAAAAGGAAGAATATGTGATTACAGCTGGAGAAATATAAAGCAAGCCCACATCTGAACAAAATTGCACTGCTGTGTGAAGCTATGTATACCATAGAGGTATTTGGAAATCCATCTAGGTATTAATAACCTGTCTCAGAGTAAAGCCACTACTACTAATAATAATACTAATAATGATGCAGTACAGACCAAATCTACAGGTCACAGAATTAAACAGACTGCTGGAATTAGTGATGACTACTCATTAGTGAAAAACTTGTAAATCTGGAGTTTTCTCCAGGGTACTGAGAGTCTGGACAAAATGCTGAGGGCTGGAACAAGTCATGCATAGTTATTTCAGCCCTGATTGCAGATTGCTGCAGGACACAGTCCTGAAGTTCTCTTCCAACATCAGAGGGTTTTCACTCAGTCGACCGTCTAGGTCATTTAAGGACATGTCAACACCATCCAGTAGAGTATAGCTGAGAGATATCCACACAAGTTGAGCCTGAACTCACGCCAGCACTCTGCAGTGCTCTGTACAGCCACACCAGCATCACAATGAACTTAAGCTAATAGCTCCCTTGGTGAATTATTGGACAAATATAATTTTCTCAGCAGTGCTGCTCTAACAGGTCTGTGCTGCTTTTGCAGACAAATCCAGCACATATGTCAAGCATTGAAATGCCCTGTGTGGACATTCCCACCTGCTCAGATCTGGCTGAGGAGTTTCTGTAGTTCAGAACAATGAGCAGAAAAAGGAACATGATGTTGCTCTGTTGCTTGGCAGATAGATTTAAGCAGCTTGTAATCCCTGCTCTTCTACTGCATCGACCTGCTAGGGATTGGCTGTTGTCTCTTGGCAGGTTGGCATAGCAGTTCTGTGAATATCCAATACTTATGGATATAGACAGATACCTAATACTGATTGCTGCCATATTTGTCATAAAAGCCTGAAGTAGGGTGTGATGAGTGCATGGGGCCTGTATTAGCCTTTTATAGGAAGAGAATGGAGCCATGCGAGGCAAATGTAGCAAAAAAAATTCCTGTTTCAGTTTGGCCTCCTTTCCAAGCAATGTCACTCTCATGGAATGAAAAGGGCAGGAAAAATCTGCAATGCTCATTTACTGTGTCGTATACCTGCAATTGGTATTTATCAAAACAGGTTTTGCAGCATGCAAACAGACACTTCTCCAGCATGAATTGGAGAGTACAGACAAGGGAACAAAGGTGCGAGAGGAAAATGTAAAAGAAAAAAAGTGATAGGGCTGAGGGAAGATAAGAAAGAAGTGACAAACCCAGCAAATCCATAAAGTCACTCAGCCCAGGACACTGGTTTCAGGCAGGCCTGACCTCTACAGACCCATAAGGAGCAAGGTTGGCAAGCAGTCTGCAAGTTGACATTGAGAAGAACTCCACTGCAGGCTAACATATTTTGAAAACAGCTGTTGCTGGCAGAGAGCAGGCATGGGGTTTTTATTCCTGTTTTTCTTACATGAGGATGTTGTGGCCATTGTGAGTCAAGTTCTGAAAGGCACTTTCCTTGGGATCACGTGCTGATCCATCCCTGTTATGGATGTGTCCTCTCCCCTTTCCTATTGAGAGGAGCAGCCAATTCCCGCTTTACCTTGAAAGGTTAATTTTCTTCTGTAATCATAATTATGCTGGCAAAGGTTGATGTGACAGAGGAAAAATTAACCTGGTATTTTCAGCCTATGGTTTGTACTCATTTGGCACATGAGAGTATCTTTTTATCTGCAAGCTTCCTCGCCTGCTGATTCTATAAAAGGACCCCCTTGCTTTTTGAATTAGCTTACAATCAGGCAAAAGGTTAACAATTCAATCAGATTGTTTATCTGGAACTTTGAGCACATGGAAAGCATCCTTAAGAGGATCCAATCCTGCTACTCTGACTCAGGAAAAACTCCCCTGAGCTTCAAAGGAATTTTAAATGAGCGCCTAAAACATAGGTTCTGAGAGTCAAAAAGGAAGGACTCAGTAGAAATTCCCACCCCGGTGGTGAGACTAGGTTAGGCTGGAGTGTGATTCCTTAGAAATTTCCACAGGATCATTTCTAATAATGATCAATAATGAGAGCTTGGCTTTCATCCTTTTCATTCTTTCCTTCTTTCTCTGAGTATTGTCATGACAAAAGTAACATACAGGTTTGTATGAGGAGGGTTTTTTCCACAGCTGGAAAGGTGAAGAATTTTTAATCAGGGCGACTCAGGCATCACAAGATCTGAGATTACTTAAATTCAGTTATCCATAGAGCAACGTTTGACAGCTTTCTCCTTTCTAGAGAAAAACATCCTAACTGAGAAATCTTACACACATGGAGTTACATCAAAATGCAATCTGTTTTTTTTTCATTTCTGACCCTAAGAACTCTGCCTATGTCACACCAAAGTATCTGTCACAATTTATCTAACTAGATGCATTGTAACACTGCTGGCTGATTGGTCTCGACAGGATGAAATTCAGTGAAACCTGAGTTAGGTCAAACATTTTCACTGTCTGCAGCAAGAATTGGAAGCCAAGGTTGGTGTCTACACTGCTGTATGCTGCTGGACACTGAAGGATGACAACCCAGTTATACCAGTTGACACCAACTGACAACATAGATATTAAAGTCCACCATGGGGATTCAGCTTGCTCTGAATTTAGAGGTGAGCTTCAGGTACAAACTGGACACCTAATTTTAAGTATCTATCGTAACCTGTGTCTTTATATGAGCAAGATGTCTGAACTCAATGGAGATCTGAGGTTGTTCACACAGAGAGGTCAAGCAGTAGTAGAGAAGCTCTGCAGATCTGCATAGCACTAGCAGGTATGTCACACATCCTAAAGGAAACATGTGCCATTCTAAGGAAAATACCGGTAAGAGACTGGTTACACTGGGGCAGTGACTGGGAAAGGCAGCACACAAATACCTTGAAGAATCATGCCAGCTTTCTTGCTGAGAACCATGCCCTTGAGCCTGTCCCAGTGCAATTAGCTTAAAATTCTGGCACTGACCACACTGGGAACAGTATGAGGACCTGAAATCTCAGTGATTTTCATGGATCATTAGCTCTGAGTTACTCCTCCATCCTGCAAGGGATCAGGTAACTCCTGTGCTTGGAGGTAGTGGAACTTCCATCAGCTTGCCCTTCATATCCCTGCTGACAGCTGAATGTGTTTCATTGTCAGCTCCAGTTCTTTTAAAATAAATTATTTGAACTGAAAGATCTTACCACAGGATCCTCTGCCTGTTGTTGTGTTTTTTATGCACAACTTCTTATCTGTTCTTGATTATACCCAAAGAGGGTTATGAATATTTATAGTTAGAATTTATAATTTAATGCTGTGCCTTTTCTGCTGATTAATTCAAGGACACTTCATTTCTTGAGATTCTTGGTTCCTGAAGAAAACACTTTCTGCTGTACACCTAATCTAAATCCTGAATATTTACACACTATCAAGAGTCAAAGACAGATTCTGTCCTCACAGGCAGCTTCACCTAGTGCACTGCAGCATGTGCAGGTTTGCCCAGGTTCCTCAAAAAATGGATGTGAATTCATGCAACAAGCAGCTAAAGTAGTGTAAGGTATGTCTTCAACAACAATGAATAATTCAGAAGCCTCACAGCCACAGCTTCAGATGTCGACAAGGAAGATATCTGATTTTTAGAATTTTTTTATAATCTGTGAGAGTAGAAGTGAAGGGTAAAATATTCACCCACTTCTTCACTCTGGGCTTCTTTCCCTTCATGTCCCTCTTACAGTATGGTTGGCTTGATACAAATAATAACACATGAAAGAGCAGGAGGCTTGGCTTCCTACAGCTCTGTGTAGCAATCACAAACCAATATAAGTGAGCCAAAAGAGGAAAAACATAACCATTCTTCCAAAAGTGCCATATGCCTCTATCTGCAAAGACCTAGAAAAGAGACCTAAGGATATTCAAATGTATGACATGCTACAATGCAAAGGTTTGAGATTTAATCAGCCTTCTTGTTCTTACAAAGCCCTCTTTCCTACTGTTTGAAAGACACATCACAGAAAAGCACTTACTGCTGTGCTTTTTCACTGGCAACCATTTTTCAGCAGATACAATTGTTATAGTTATGAGAAAAGAACACCTTACTTGAGAAAGCTCTAGCTCAAATTTCTCAGAGAGTGTTTTGGCTATAATTTCCAATTGCTCAGCCTTCTGCACTGGAAAGGTGGTATCCGGCAGGTACACAGAGCACTGACACGTTCCCTCGTCATCCACAGAGCCAGGCACATTGGCAAAGAGCTGCAATAACAAATGGATAAGGAAAAAAGTGTTAATATTCTTCTCTGGAATCAGTAACTAATGTCTGACAATAGTACAACCTGTGAAAATCAAGAGATCAACAACTTTGTTACTAGACATCTTTCACCTTTTTCTTCCAATGAACTCAAAACACCTAGCTATTACAAATCTTACAAATCTTTCTGAAAATAGTTAAATATTGCTGTAAAGATTTTATAATTGGGGAAAAAAAAAAAATACAGTCATCCTTACTTTCCTAATCCTGCAATGTTCCTCACATAATGAAAGAACATCTCTAGCAGACAGAAAAGCACACAATAGGAAAATAATAACTTCGTAAGTTCGTTCTTATACTTACTGTTTTGTTAAACTGAATTATCAGATCATCTAGTAATTTCCATCCACAGAGATGAAAATACCAAAACAGAGCTAGTAACAGGGAAAGGTTTGAAAAGGAAAATGCTTCATTCGAAGTTTATCAGCCAGCCCCAGCAAACAGACGTATGTATTTAATTGTACACTACTGAAAGGTGATAAATTAAATATGCAGGCTCAGCCTAAGGTAGAGATACTTATTTTGCTACAAAATCTTGCACATAACACCCACATATCACAGCCTGCCCATTCACGTTCATGGATAGTTTACAAAGCTATTGCCTGTGCCATTAGCACAAATTGCCTTGTCCTGGGTGTGCGTGCTCAAAGCATCACGGCCAGAGCAATGTGTATGGTGTATGGAAAGGTCAAGGCTGGCAATTCATGATTTTGCCATAACTTATAGCCAAAGGACATAATTTCCTATAAACACTGGGCTTAATACCAAGTATGTTTGGAGCAGTTGTTTTCTGTTTGTACAAAAAAACATTTCCCAGTTCATAAACCTATCACAAATGTATTAATAAAGATAGTTGATGTTACTTTAAAATATTCTGGCACACACTTCAATGCAGCTGCATATTTTAAAGCTACTGACTTGCTTTTTAAATACCCTTGTTTCTATAATGTCTCCTCTTGCCTTGCAGAAATCGTAGTGTTATTAATGTGTTTTCTCTTTCTCTCTCCCTTTTACTAATAACCAAGCAGACAACAAAACTATATGCTGAAAGCTGACATCTCAACACTTCCTCCCTTTCTTTTTCATAGTGATTTCAACTAACTTCCTCAACACCGAAGCAACCCAGGACACACAGTGATGGCCAGCAGCAAAGCTGTCATGATCCATGAGCTCAAGAAGAGAAGAGCAGCAAGCAGGAGTGATTCCAGTTCACACTTCCAGCAACCTCTTTACTGCTGCCATAAAAAACAGCATGCATCTTATTTTGCAAGCAAGCACAAAAAAGTGTTTTATCTGTGTTATTCAAGCACCACGGACATTACAACTTCACTCATAGACTGTTGAAGACATTTAACACAAAAGAAAGCACAGAAGTATGACATGGCATCCCAGAATGTCCCAGCACATAAATTCCATTGATTTCCCTGTCAGGTGGGTTACCAAAGCAATTCTGAACACACTGTAAACTGTTTTTCAGTTTCCAAGAAATCCAGAGGAGACCTTATCAAGCTCTACAACTACTAGAAAGGAGGTTGTAGCAAGGTGGCTGTTAGTCTTTTCTCCCAAGTAACTAGTGGTGAGAGGAGAAGAAACAGCCTCAGGTTACATCAGGGGAGGTTTAGGCTGGATACTGGGAAAAATTTCTCCACTGAAAGGGTTGTCAACATGTTGTTAGGAGAAGGTCTTGAGTTGAAGGCAAAGTTTCACTGCAGCAAGTGCAGCTTACATCTAAGCCAAGAGACAGTATCCCCAAACGAGCAGATAGCCTGGGATGACGAGAACTTCCATTCTCCCACTGACATTACAAACATTGAGATCATGATGTTGATGAAACCAAGAAGCATTGTTTAGTTAAAAGCCCCTTGGGTCAGTAAGTGCTTCAATCAAAATATAATGCCAGTCAAATGACAAATATAACATAAATGCCTTCCTTCATCCTGTAGAAAAAATGCACAAGATAGGCTGCTACTTTTGATGGAGCTGTATCATTTTTAAAGTTTAATAATTTACACTCAGTTCTTCAAAGAGAGCAAACTGTCCTAGCCTACAGCAAGGACTTGACAGCAACACTTCACTCTGTAAATTTAAGCTGTTACATATACATATTTGAAGCTATGAGAAATGTTCCTTTTCAACATTTGTTCAATTTAAGAAAGGGAGTAGGAGCCGGCAGTTACTCGATTTTCTGGAAAACAAGAAATTTATTCAGCTGCCTAAATGTGGACTTAGGGTTACATCCTCAGAAGAGCCTAGCCATGTCAGTGCTTAATTTCCAGCTACAGTGTAGCCCAGTGGCATTCACAGCTCTAAATTAGGTACTTGCTAATCCTAAAACAAAGAATGGAATCTGCAAAAACTAGCAAGATAGAGGCCACGGTAGGAAAAGATGAGTTTTGGTAGGTGGATGAGTTTTTGGGTCCTGCTACTGAGACTCAGAGACAGATTCCTGACTCTGTTTAACTTCCTAAGCCCTCTACTGGAGCCTGAGACTTAACTCCCTTTGAGAAAAGGTCCCTCCACACATCCCAGGTGTGACACTGGGCTTGCCTGAAAAATTAAGACCTGCCATCATGCTGTCTGCCATCTCCAACCTCATCTGGAGCTGTGCTTTGGAAAACTCTGTTCTTGATACTAGGTTGCAGGACTATTCAGAGCACGTGTGTCCCATTGAATCTGCTCCAAAGCAAACATGTTATTAAGCAGTCATTGACAGAGAGTGGGAAAGAAACCAAACCCTGAAACCCATAGACCATAGACTTGAGCACTGTACCAGAAGGCAGAGAGATGAGACTCAAGTCCCTTTATCAGCAAATAGTTGAACACAATTAGAACTAAGTAGAACAGGGAGAATCAAGATTTTTCTCACCCCCAGCAACCACCAGTGGGCACTTTTCGGAAAGTAGTTTCAAGGCCCTCTTCAGGTTTACATAAGAAGGCAGAGTTGTAAAGAAGTCTTCCTCCAGGGAGGCTGTAGCCACCAAACTGTTTGATACATTGCTATCAAACCCCACAGCTCCTGCTATTTCATGTCTTATGCCCAGTTCAAGAGTCACAAGGGTGATGCCAGAGCTTTGGATGTGACTTAAGGCATTTGAATGACACGGCAGCAGCACTGATGATTTTGGGAGAATCTGCTACTGCCTAAAACCCTGGATACCTGGCACTGAAGCACTTTTCCTGGACATCCTAACTGACATACCTCTATTAGGGTTAAGTCTCTGAGTGACTGTGTAGCATTTAACAAATGAGGCACAAGTTCCTATTTTTTTCTCTTTTCTAGACTTCACTGCAAAACAATAACGGTTATACCTTTGGGGTAGTGTGCAGGTCGCCAGATGTCTCGCTAGGCTGAGTCAGATACAGAAGCGTTGTATTGAGATTCGGGGTCTAAAAAACAAAAGAAAGTCTTTTTCAGTGTGAATTCTTGCACATGGCACTGTCTCATCCCCACTACCTAGCTGCCATCCTGCAGCTCCAAAACACACTGATTTTATTATGGGATCCATCCCCAGCAACTGTAAAATGAGGCTTTTCCAATCTGTGGGTGAGGTGACCAACATGTCCCCGGGCACAGTGTCACTTCATAGACACATCCTCTTGAAGAAAGGCTCCGTGTGACCAGCACAAGGCAGGGGATGCTCAGCCTGCCCGTGAGGTGTGAGCTCTGACAGGCAGCCCTGGCACATTGCATGGCAGCCTAAAATGACAGTGCTGTGTCCTCCTGCCCTATATCTGGAGAGTGCTGTCCTCCCAGCAGGGATGACAGCTGCTCACCACCCAGCTCACTCTCCAGCCTCTCAGCAGCACACTCTCATCTGTAGCAGGGTCTCGCTAAAATCTGTGCCACGCTGGGATCTGCAGCCAGACACCCTCAGTGTCAAATGGTGTGACAGATGGAGCATCAAATGGGCTTCCTCTGCAAACAGGACACTCACCCCTGGGTCTTTCTGCATCTCCCAAACACCTACCGGAGCCCCATTCCTGAGCTATGGAATGATGAGGAAATCCAAATGGCCAGCAAAGGGCAGGTCTGTTAAAGGACACAGGGTAAACAAGCTTTTCTGGGACAGTCTGTCAAATAAACCCATTTGACCAGGCATTTGTGTGCTCATATGATTGCACTCAACATGGGGGGGGGGAGGCGGGGGACGGGGATGGGTGGAGTAGCTATCAGAGAGCATCACAAAACGTGTAAACTGCACAAACTGTGGACTAGCTTAAAACTAAGCAGACTGAGAAGAAATGTCTCCCACATTAAGCTTTCTACCCTCAGCTTACCAACATATTTTTACACCTTCATCTTGACTTTTGTAACTTTCCTTAAGCAGATAAAAACACCTTCCCAGGAAATGCTGTCTTCACTACCTGCATCCACAGTGCTCCCAAAGTTTAAAAAAAAAGTGTAACCAGGGGCACATAGGGTTTTTCTGGTTGGTAAATGACCCAGACAAATCAGAAAGAGACACTGAGAGACAAAACAGGTTTGTTTTTTTTCCAAATTTTAACTAAAAAATACCAAAAGACAGTCATTTTAGGTCAAACAAAACCAAAATGTTTTGTTTCATTTGGAAGAGCTTTTAAACTATTTGTGAACTTTTCCTTCTGATAATTTAAGCCTAGTTTTATTTTTTGTTGTTTTTAAAAGGCAGTACAAAATTAAAAAAAAAAAAAAACTTTCACTAATGTCATGGGGTTTTTTTAATTTTTTTCCAAAGTTTTCTCTTCTGATAGATGACTTTGATTTGGACTTCTCTCTTGCCCAAACAGATAGTTTTATGGGGAAGAGGGAGATCATCCCATAAAAAATATCCAACATGTCTTTCATGCCCCTGGTCACAGAGCATGACAGCAGTCATGCAACTGGGAAAGCCCTCATCTCCCAACTCCTTTCACATCAAAGATGTGGATCCTTTCCTGCTATAAGCCCTTGCTAATTAATTAGAAGCTACACAGAGCATTTCATATCCACTCAGATCCTCACTGGGAGTTGCACTCATCTATCCAAAGGCAGAATTTGACTCTGCTTTTAAACCTGTGCCTCACTTTTACATTTATTACTCAGTCCCTCTTCATTAGTTGGGGGGAGGATGGAGGAATACTTTAAACTTTCTCTGTGTAGAGATCTCAGTGTTTGCCTAATAATTTTCCAATAACCCTAAAAGAATTTTCAGTAACCTAAATTACAAGAGAAGACAAGAAATTACCAAAGCTTAGACTGAGACCCCCACCCATCTTACCCCTTCTGTTGTTATCGGTGTTCCAGCCAGAGCAAGCATGCTTTGCATGAGGAACAGCCCAGCCACCTGTGTGTGCTTCATCTTCTCGGCCAGCTGATGTGACAACAAAGGGACAAAGGAGGACTTTTATAGTAGAGCCTGGGGTTTTCCCCAACCAAACCTTAAGGAAATTGCATGATTTTTTTCAAGTTTTTGGATAAGTGATGTCATGAGTTCATATAACAACAGGTGCCAAATTACTAACGTACAAAGAACATATGAGTTACTTGCCATCAGAAATCAACTACATCTAATTTCCTAACAGAAAAGCTTTCCCATATGGTGCAATATCTAATCTTAATCTTGGTTATGCAGAACATCAAGTATTTATTTGCTAGGACAGGTAGATCGACATTTCCTCTTACTGTGACTCAACCATAAAAGTTCTTATAGGTATCCTTCTAAGGTGTGCAGACAATACAGGTCTGCATGGTATTTATTACTCCTTATAGGTATAGAGAGGAGCAGCTCAGGTTAGACTGTACATACACCAGAAACATCTTCCCCTTCTTTCAATGGCCAGTAGACCTTTGAAAATAAGCAAAATGCACAGGGGTCTCTACAGCTTTTCAATTCCCTCAGGTCTCACACAGCACAGGTGGGACACAAACAGGCTGTATTCTCCCATTTCCTTCCCAGTAGGCTTAGGTCTCATACATTAACACTGTGTACCCATTAATGCTTACTCGTACATTAACACTGTGTACCTGTCAATGCTTACTCACTTGCTCTCTTTTCATGGAACTGCATGCCACTTGACCACAATAATTCACTGTCCTCTCTCTAGAGCACTGATTCAGAGAGATCTAAAAAAAAGGCCACAGGCAATGTTAGTGTGGCCCCTACACTCCCCAGCTGTACCACGCTACCGTATGGCAGGCCATGAGCTGCTTGCTCTTCCCAGGGGAACCAGCCTACCACAGGCACTTCTCACTTCCAACAAGTTACCACCTTGGTAGAGTCAGATGCAAGCCTCCACTTGGCACAAGAGAAATTATAATGTCTCTCCAGAGTTCTGTGGATCACTGGGAAAATGACCTTTGTGTTTAGAAGGAAGGTTCCAGTCAGGACTAAGGGAATGGTCATGTCTCTGCACTTGTGAAGAAGTCAAGAAGTCCTTCGAACAAAAAATGTCATCTCTTGTCCCTCCCTTTTCCTGTACTGTCAATGCAGAATTTGTACTCTCCATCTTCATTTTGTCAGACTTAGTTCCTCTACTGGGCCAGCAACAAGAGGGTACAGTTGTATGTAAGTGGAGGAAGTGGTTAGGAGCCCCACGTTCCCTTCCAGCATCGGAGGGCAGGAGATGTGGTACTTCTGAGCAGCGGTACTGCCTCATGAAACCCATCTCCCAGCTGAGGAACTCAGAAGGCTTTCTTGTGTTACCATTGCACTATCAGCTCCAGGTGGCAAATGGAAAAGCTGAGGCTTAGGGCAGATCCATACTAGAAAACCCTTCAGAGCAGTCAAGTCCATTGGGGTAGCATGTTTTTAGCGCAGCTTCACGCAAGCACAAGCCTCCTGATAAATTCACAAGGCTGGCAGCAGCATCTTTTTTCAGGAGTAGTTCAATTTGTAGGGAACAGATATAATATGTTCTTGCAAAAATACTTTTTTAGCAGTAGAAGCTGCATCTCCACTGGAGGATTTCATGGCTAATAATTCAATTTTAAGGTAGACAAGACCTGGCAGGCATGTGATAATGTCTAAGCAAAAACAACCAGAGCTGTGGTGGTAGAGCAAGAAAATGAACCCAGGCCTCTTCCTCCCAGTTAACAGCAGTCCGCTTTCCTGTGGTAAACCACAGTCCTCCCAGGGGGATGGAGAGACTGAAGCTGCAATTACAGGGCCTTTGTAAGGGTTTGAACCCTGAGCTCCAGTCAAGGCCCACATCAGAGCAGCTATAGCCTATGAACTATCCTCTGCACCACAGGAAAAGCACCCTGGCCACTCCACAGCAGAGTTCAGGTGTTAACCAGCACATACGTATTACGTATAACCAGTTAGCCTAAACTGCCCATCGAGTTAACTCACAGTTTACTCTTGGGTTGTGATATCCTGATGTTGCATAATTGCCACTTCCTTCCTAGCCCCTGTTTCAGAGTGAACCAACTAATTTTCTCCATAAAAATATGAAAGAAATCCTGAACAAAAATCACTCCCAAAAGGTGGCATTGAAGAGGGTTTGTTCCCTGTCAACCCTGCCTCGTCCTAATCAGCAATCCAACAATATCCCACCAGGTTTTGTACTGACAAATTCCTTCCACGAGCCCTCCTGACACATCCTATGTTATGGAAATACCACTCTGGTAGCCTGTAACTGTTACCTCAGGTTATTTCTGATGCTCCAAACAAACAGAAAACAAATAAACAAACACACAGAAAAGCAATAATCACATCTTAGAGCCAAAGGGCCCAGGTGAGACCCTAAAAGGACAAGTGCTTTACCACAACAGGAACCACCAGGCTGCTGTAAAGGAACCAGCTGTGAGCAGGGTAGAAAGGGACCACTTTCCCTGTGGCAAAGCTGGAAGTGGGTAGATTCAGGCTGGATGTGAGGAAGAAGTTCTTCACCATGAGAGTGGTGAGACCCTGGAATGGGTTGCCCAGGGAGGTGGTTGAGGCCCCATCCCTGGGGGTCTTTAAGGCCAGGCTGGATGAGGCTCTAGACAGCCTGATTTAGTGGGAGGTGTCCCTGCTCATGGCAGAGGGGTCGGAACTGGGTGATCCTTGTGGTCCCTTCCAACCCTGACAGATTCTGATCTGTTTTAGCAGAGGACTTTAGAGCCCTAATGGCTCAATGGTTGGACCAGATGGTCTTGAAGGTCCCTTCCAACCTAAAGGATTCTATGATTCTATGATTCCCAGAAGTGGACGCATTTAGCAGGATAGATGCAGCCTCAAGGGAAAGCCTAATACAGAGAAATAGGGAAACCAACGTGATGGTACAGATGCATCTGTAGGGCCCCAGATGGGCAGCATGCTCCATGCCCCATCCAGGCAGAAGGGTCTTGCCAGCCTGCAAACTGCCTGAAGGCAGCTGGCTATGGCACATACAAGCCCACTGGCCTTGCTAGGGCACCTGGAGTCCTGCTGGCTACAGAGAGGACAACCTTGCAGCACATATTGCCACAGTCACAGGCTCCAGTGGCTAGAAAGCAAGTCCAATTTTGAAGGCAGCTTTATACAGTCATCATAGACATAGATCAAGAGAAAAATCTGTTTTCTGAGTGTAACACTGAGTCTCTGTTCCTTCCAGAGGCTGGTCATCACAAAGCACAAAGCACACAAAGAGCAATAGTTTCTCACCAGTTTTTCTCCCATGCTTAAAAGCCAGTTCTGAGATAGGAAGCAAATATTAGCTAAGTAACGGTAGTTAATCAGTTGCGTTGGCAATTCCTCCTGTATTTCTGTTTGCACATGGCCTCACAGAGACGGCGGGGACGTACATTGTTATTCCTAGTCAAAATATAATTATTAATAAAGAAAAATATCTTCTTTGGATCTATGTAGAGCCCTTCATCTGAAAAATAAGTCAGACTCAATGTTTGCATTTTAAAGGAGAGAAACTTCACTTGTATGTCATAAAGGAAGGTTGCGCTTATTTAGGAATTTCCAGTTAGGAAAAGAGCACAATACACGGTTTTTATCTTTGTAGAGCTGCACCCACCAGTACTTCCTTGTTGTGCAACAGACCTAGTGGGCAATCCGGGGCAAAGTCCCTGGGGCACAGACCTTCTCTTTGATTCAGTTGGAGTTAAACATAAAATGTCTTTGCAAAAAAAAAAACATTGTCTCTCAGAGGTCTGTTCAGCAGAGCCCTTCTCAAACCTAGACTAACTTAATCATTGTGTTTGTTACAGCAGAGATCATTGTGATTATTATTCAATGGACATACAGGTGATTCAGATCATCTGCTCTCTGAAGCTGCTGGCTCAGTCCAAAATCATCGGAGTCAAATATTACTTGATCATGCTTGGTGGTATAAATGTAGTTCTCTACATCTCAGTTTCCCTTCTACATTTGGAAAAGGTAGTATTTCCCTGCCTCAGTGTCATATTTTGAGATTAGGTGCATTAACAGGAATAAGAGGTACTCAACTATTACAGGAACAGGCACTGCACTAAACATGTAAAAATAAAGGTGAAAGAGAGGATATAACTTGTCTTAACATAGTAAGTCAATGACAGGATGAAGAATTTAATGTAGGTTTTGTATCTTGGCTCTATCTATCCAATAATCGTCAACTAATATATTTATTCTAGCGTGTGTGACAATCTCAAACTCTCTCTGAACTGTTCTGGACATTACCAGGATAAGTATATGACATATTTTCTTAAAACAAAACCAAAAAAGAGTAAGATTCAAAATGGGGTGTAGTACCTAATCATGCCAACTTGACAGAATGGTTCAGACAGAAAGCACTGCACTGCACGTTACATTTTGCAAGTCTAATGTACAAGCATTTCCGCTCTCTGCCTGCAGACGGATAAGACGCGGAGCCTCATGGAATCAGCATTCCAGTGCATGTCGTCCAGCACCCTGTATGCTGTGGATTTAGCAAAGCTTGCCTAAAGCTTGTTAAATCCCCCCTCTCACCAAACTATGCATTTCTGAAGTAAAGCCAAAAAGATGGAGAAAACATTAATTCAAATTCATCCTTTGATATAAGAACATAACAGCTAATATTCCCCATGGTGGCTGCTAATTTTATCCTTTTTTTTTTTTTTTTTTTTCTGAAGGTAACCAGTCTGGACCTCTTTGGTTACAGGATCATCCTTTAGTTAAAGAAGTTAGGGTGGGCAGCTCATTTCTGTCGGGTGCTAAGTAGCAACTGGCATAATGAAATCCTACTATTTCACAATATCAGTGTCCAACATAGATCTGTTCTACTCTGCTAATCTCTCTACAAATTACTTGCACTTTTTCCCCCTCCAAGTGATTCACATTCTTATGCAATATATTTAGTGTTATCTACTGCAAAGCCCAGCCTTATTGAAAGACATTATGAAAATACTTTCATTTAATCCCTTAATCAGTAGAATGTCAGGTTAGTGTTTTAAAAACCACCTCTCTGGGCTATGTCCAAAATAAGAATGCATATGAGAAATATTAACACCTAGTTTAAAGAATTGTATTAACAAGGGTGAGCCTCAGTTTTCTGGGATTGTAGGAAAGGCACTTATTCCTGCAGCAGAATGAGTACTATTTGCAGAGGGGGCGAAATTTCCTTTACACCTTTAAAAATGCCACTGACACAAACTGAGCTAGTTGAGTGGCCAAAACTAAAAGAAACAAAATTATCTGTAATGTCAAAAAAAGAAAGACCTTCACAAAGAAAGACCTTCAGAAAGACAGACATAAGAGGAAGGAGACAGCAGGTGAGGTACATGCCAGACAGAAGGATGAGAAATGACTGCCCACAGATTCTGTGGCTTGGCAGAAGAGCTTGTTACCCTGAAACAAAGCAACCTAGAGACTCTTGGATAAATTAATTGTGTCTAGCTATAATCTGCCTGTGAGCTCAAAGCCAAAAGAAATCAAGTAATTATAGACAGGTCTGTAAGGAGGAGACTACAGGCAGAAAGGAGCGAGGATGACAAAAAGAAGAGTGCACAGATAACAACTGGCACATTTTGTTAGAGAATAACAACATGCATGAAAAGAAGAGGAGTAGGTGTGTATATATTGAACACAGTCAGCAGTATCAAAATATGCTGGGATGGTAAGAATCAAATCTCATTACAAGGACAATTAAGGAAAAGCAATAACTACTTCATTAAGAGAAACAAGAACAAAAACAAAGAGTAGGGTATATTCATACAGCCTGGCAAAGAAAGGGAGAAGAAAACATCTGGGAGAAGGAGGGTCAGAGAGCAGCCAGAGTAGGAAAGAGGTGTACTGCTGAAGTGGGATTAGAATAGATTTCATGTACGGCTAGCCACATGCATAAAGGCAGGAGAAACATACATGAAAATACTTTTAAAGAAGAAAGAATGACAAGCCAGAGGGCATGTTATTGTTGACAACAGATAAGTGCTCTTTCAAAAGCCATCTCAGAAACAGAGCCAGCATGACTTTGAAAGTAACTACTTACTTTGGTGTTATGTTGCAGGTAAATCAATTTTCAAATGTAAAAGTTGACACACAATTAGGAAAGACCTCAACCTAATAAGGGTTGTCTTCTCATCTGAGCAGCTATTTTTTTTAGCCCTTCAATACACTGCAGCTCTAAGCTCTCAGGGTCTTGCATTTAGTTCCTGTCCCTTCCCCTAAAAGTGTATCAAATGATTAGAATATCTGCTCCTTCCTAAGAAAGACTTGTCCTTCATACATACTTCCCCAGTCCCAGGGAACAAAGGAACATGTTCTGGACACGGTCTAAGTCATTAATACCAATCCAAACACTCACAGGCAGCTATATAATAAAGACTTAAAACAGAAAGATCCTTGAAACATCTGCTCCACATACCACCATATCACAGGTCCTAACAACGAGACCTTTTTTAAGAAAACAAAAGCCATTTTTCTAAAGCCTGCACATGCCTCTGGGTAGTGAATATAAATACAGCCACTTGGCCAGAGGGAAAAGGCTCCCAGCTGCTTTTATGGTTCTGCACGTTCCAGGCACACTGCTGCCTCTGTCAGCTCGCAGAGCAGTACCACCAGCCTCACACGCCAACTCATGCAGCCCCAGATGCTCCATAAGCAAGAAATGTGGCTAGCTCAGCCAGGAGATGGCAAGTGTTTAGTGACCTCTTAGCTAACGACACACATACCATGCCACGCAAAGTTAAGGGATGGGAAAGAAAAAACCTTCTCCCACACAATTAAATGCACATCTGAATGATGTGGTTCTCCACTTCTTGTTCTTTCTACATCTTTTGAATTTCAGTCCAGGGCTGCCTTGACCAGCCTAGAGAGGTGATGAGAGACATGGCATCTCTACTAATACTTTCTTTCTCACAGATATAAAGAGAATCTCTTCCCTCTATATGGGCTAAGCAATGTAAAGTGCAGAATGCTCAATCACACCAAAAACATTAATGACCACTTGCTCTTCAAAAGACAAAATCTTCTGTGTTGGCATGGTAGCAAAAAGGTCTTCCTTCGGGTCTTCATTTTCAGCCAGATATCACAGTGAAAAGGATATGGAAAATACCTGAGCTGGAAAAACAGATGAGGAAACCTGTAGACTATCAGTGGGATATAGCTGCAGCTTTGTTTAGCCATTAGCATTGTGAATGCTTTCACATTAATATTAGATATCCCTATGGAGGCCCATAACATGTATTTCAAAGGCCTCATTTCTCCCAGGCAAGGAGAATATTCTTATGCCTTTCCTGTGGCATGCACACAGAGTTAAAGCAGCCCTGCACCTACTCAGGCTCCTTGGAACACTGCATCATCAGGGCATTAATATACCCAGGATCAAGGTGTGGCCACTGTCTTCAAACAGCCTGACACTGTGCAGCACAGACATGCTGCATTTACATGTGAGATAGGCCATATAGGGGCTTGACTGTCATTGAATGGACCAGATGAGTAGTCCCTTCTCTTCAGCTACATTTGTCACTCAGGGATCTGTGAAAAAAAAGCTCACACCCAGATAACGCTTGAAAAGAATCATCTTTTGGTTTTATACACTATGCAAATGTTCTATTTTGCTGTACCTGTCTACATGGACACGAGTGCTTTGGGCTTGGCAATGGACACAATAATCCATTCTGACCAGATACACACTTTGCATAATGGTAACTGCAAGCAATGCCAAAGCAGCCATGTTCTTCTAGAAATAAATAAATGGACCACGGGAGAATGTGCATATTGGGCAGCATGAAGGAAAGTTATGCTCAGAGATGCTCTCTGCAGCTGACTGACCCGAACTGTAACTGTAGTGGCAAGCCAGATTTCTGCAAATCTCAGGACAGGATAGGCTCTGGTTCACCTGCAGTTGCTATTATGCAATTTAGGCTGCTTCTCAGAACAAATTAACATACCTGCTTTCAACTTTTGAGACAGCCAAAGCAAGACAGTCTGAAGAAAATAGAGTGGCCCAAGCAGCCCACCTTTTCACTGCCCTGGGGACCCTTGAGTAAAGAAAGCTTTCTTATAATACTGCTCAAACCATAACACGAACACTCTGGAGTTTATTAGTCCAATCCATCCTCAGCTGCAGTAGGCTTAATCCAGTCATAGACAGAGCACAGGTAATGACCCCTCTATTAAGGCATTTACCAGGGCAAATGCCTCATTTTCAGTCCTTTGTAACACAGCCAAATTTCAAGCATCTGAGCTCGGTGCTTGCATTAATATTTTTTTAAGACTCAGGAGAAACAGAACAATTTTTTTGTTGCTGTGCTTCGTGAACAAGGTTAAAGGAGAACAGACAGTTCTCCTGAATGCCAATTTTTGGCAGAATTCTGAACAGCCTCACTGGCTTTCAGAGGAACCTGACATTCAAATGAACCTAGTGCAGGGGCTGAAATAGCTCTCTTGTCGATCTCAAGGAAAATCAGACCAAATTGGGCCAAGTTATAAATTCACGTTTTATAGAAAAATACCAAAGACACTATACAAGGTCACTCATACTATGATGGGGAAAATAGTCTGTAGTCCCCAGACCCCAGGGTGAGCTACTGAGCCACACCAGCTCTCAAGTATCTTCTGACAAATCTGTGTACATGGTTAATATCACTGCAGCAGCAGCAGATGGTGCTGCATCCAGTTGCCACCCTGCAGCAGTTTAGCTCCCCCAAAACACAGTCAAAGGAACAGAACGTGTATCATCAACCATGTTCCACTTCACAGTCAGGTGTAACTCCTGAGTGAAACCAGATTTGAGCTAAGCCGGCACCCTTTGAACTGGAATGATAAGACTTGAATGAGCCAGTGCTCCAGTCTGTCATCTGCCACCCTGGCAGGAACTTCTGACAGAGTGGCTGTGATAAATAGCAGAGAAGGTGGGAAAGTGATAACATCTTGAATTGCTGTAGGTTGAATTGCACATGAACATGAGTTGGAGTACTCACAAAAGCTTGCAAATGTAATTCAGAACACATGCCATGCTCCCAAGGGCTTGTTTACACCACAAAGTGTATTTAGACTGCAATAGTGTCAGCTTTAAAGACAAATGAGCCTTTGTTCAATCAATTTTTGGTTGGGCTTTCTCATTTCAAAATAGGAGTGACTTAGTCTGAATTAGTTTAAGTCCAGTCTGTCCTGAGCTAAGCTGATTCAAAAAAAATAAATAAATAAGACACTCTGTCAAGGGAATTAGAGCACCTGCCTGGAGAATGAATATCTGTTAATAGAGCTCTACATAGACAAGTCTGAAGCAATTTCTCTAAACACATAGTAAAAACAGGTAAGAATGTAGCACCTGAAGAAATGATGGTAAAAGGGAAAGACAAGCAGGGAGAAAATACAGGTTATAAAAAAAAAAAAAAAAAAAAAAAAAAAAATAAGGAAAAGAAAAGCAGGGAAAAAAAAAAGGTTAAAAAAAAAAAAAAAAAAAAAAAAAAAACAGAATTAAAATGTTTACTTATCTAGCTATTAAGTGCTCTAAATGCACTTCTCCACATGCCTTTCTGAATAGACAAGAGCAATATCTAAAAAAAAAATTTAAAAAAATGCTTTTTTCACAGATCCTGCCTGTGGAACCTGTTTAATCTTTACAGTTTGGATTTCAGCTTCTCCCTGAAGGTAAATGAGTGTCACGCCACACACTTGGCAAGGACCTATCTGCACATCTACATATTAAAAACTCAGTCCTCTTCCCATAAGACATACTCCCAATCACTGTTTTAGTGGAACAGCCGCTGATTTCCTATAGCCTGTGGAAGTTTGCCATTGGGTTTGGAATTTCCTGCCAGGCTGGATTCTGCCAGTTTGTGACAGTATTTGTGCTACTTTATCATTATGATCTCACTAGGAATCTGAAGCAATGGTAAAATGTATTTACACAGAAATAGACCTTTTTTTCCTCACAAATACACTATATGATACTAGAATAGCTCATTTTGCCCACCAGAAAATTATTGTCTACCATCATGACTGATTCTGTGTATTTTGCTATAATAATCATAAATTAGTCCTCTAGATTTTCTGTTTCAGTAGAAGTTTTTGAAGAACAGCATTAACATCCTAGTCAAATAGGATCTCAGTTCCACTTTCTTCAGTTGTTTAATCAAAAAATAGATCTTCACCTCTCTTTCATATAAGGTATTATTCCAAATGGAAGTTCGCCTTTCCTTTAAAATCTGATTAAAGTTTCTCAGCTCATTAGTTTTTATTTTAATTGAAGCAACTTTGCTCCCCAAGCTGCTTAAAAACAAGGGTGAAACATCAATCTTCTTACACCCCTTTTTCAGTATCTGCCTGTCTGGACTCTGTTGTCATTATCAGAAATGTATGAGAGGAGTGTCAATAGAGCTTCACCAGCGCAAACCTGAGGGGAAAGGACATTAACTCTCACCATTTGTACATATCAAGACAACCTGAAATCTCTAATAGGCAAGTTCTGGCACTTTTTGGCATGACACTTTCAGAGGTCCCTGCCTCAAACCGTCCACTGCTTGCTGCCCCTTTGGCTCAGGAAGGCGAAGCAGAACTTGAGGCAGGACCAACAGTGGAGAAGCAGCAAGGGTTGCACTGCCTCCATGTGTGACAGTAACAGACCCAAGCCTGTGTGAAACATTGTGAGCAAGAGAGGGAACGGGAGCACCTGAGGCAACACAGCTCTCAGAAGAACAAGGCACAGCATGAAATGAGTCTCAAGAGAGGACTCTCTTCCCCAGCTCATTCAGCTGAAGTCATCTGAGCTCCCCGGGCCGAGGTGCAGACACCTCCCCAGCCCAGTAACGCTGCGGGCCGCAGGCAGAGCACGTGGCCAGTGCCAGACCAGGAGAGGGGAAGACGGAGAGATGTTCCGTTTCCCTGCTACACTCACACCACATGCAGAATAGACATTATACAGCTTCCCTTCTGTCGGATTTGCCTGCACCTGTCTAATTAGAAGGAAATTGGACTTCTTTTGCTCACATCATAAGCAGAGGCAACAGAAACATATGAATCTTTCTTTTAAAATCCTTTTCCTTCTTTCTGAAACACCAGCAGACTACCCTGTGAACTCAACGTGCAATTCTCTTTTGCATAGCATGATGAATAATGGAACAAGCTTATATCTACCACAGATGAAAAACATGCCTTTCTGAAATCCACTCACGGCTTCACGGGCCCCACAACCTCTACCTGCTATACATATCAGCTGTAAATCCATGTAATGTTCCTGTGCATGACACTAGTCATTTAGACCACCAATTTAGTTAAAATGACGAATGTGGCTAAAACACATGTAACCAAAAAACTCCCCAGTGATCACACAGCTGCTGAAGCTGGAGGGACTGTGTGCTTTATTCAGTGATAGGCACTTCCATCCACATTTACCACCTGCTGTCAACATAACATCAGGTGGAGCTGTGCAGTTCTCACTCTGCTTACTTTTATTTAAGCTTCTTTATGTTTTTGCAAATAAGTTAAATGCAGTAAGTGGGGTTCGGCACCCATTGCCCCTGTGGCTTGTAGAAAAACCACTGCTGGATCAGGGCCCTGAGACCAACTCTTAAAGAGAAGGAAACCCAGCACCTAATCCCCATTTCATTTCTTTCTTTGCAAAAAGCCCTTGTCTCAGAAACAATTCCATGTAAAAACAGAGAATATGGCAATGCACTAAACAAAGGGTATTTGTTACTCTTATCTTAAAAGTCTAGATCCTGCCATTCACACTACAGTTCAACAGTCCTTATTCTCATAGAATCATAGATTGGCTTAGGTTAGAGGGGACCCCAGAGATCATATAACCCAACCGCCCTGCCATGGGCAGGGACGCCTCTCAACTAGGCTACATTGCTCAAGGTCTCATCCAGCCTGGCCTTAAACACCTCCGGGGGCAGGGCATCCACAACCTCTCTGGGCAATCTGTTCTAGAGTCTCACCACTCTTGTACTGAAGAACTTCTTCCTAAGATCCAGTGTAAACCTACTCTCCTTCAGTTTAAAACAACTTTCTCTTGTCCTGTTGCTGGACACTCTTGTGAACTCCAGCCTTCCTGTAGGTTCCCCTCAGGTACTGGAAGGCAGTTAGTTATAAGGTCCTCCCAGAGTCTTCTCTTCTCCAGGCTGAACAGTCCCAGTGCCCTCAGCCTGCCCTCATAGCAGAAATGCTTCAGTCCCTGGATCAGCTTTGTGGCCCTCCTCTGGACTTGTTCCAACAGATCTATGTCCCTTTTGTGGTTGGGACACCAGAACTGGATGCAGTATTTAAGGTGGGGTCTCACAAGAGCACAAGTAGTATTGGGCATCCTCAAATTAGTTTAGGGACTTTCTTAAACACAGCTAGACAAAGTATAGCAAATCAGGCTATTCAACACCTACACAGCAAATGCTTATGACCTGTTAATGTGAGTAGCCAAGGGCTTTGATGGATCAGGTCCTTAAACAACAAGAAAACCACATTTCAAAGTGCCACCATGTTATCTCTAAAATGAACACATGGTTTTAATGTTTTCTTAAAGGCTTTTGGTTTACAATATGCATCAATTTATTGTACCATATTGAGTTTTTCTCAACTTTTAACATAATGGAAGTCATCAGGAAAAACTAAATTTGCTTTCCTGATAGAATGAGTAAAATGCCTTCAGATTGTATTTCTTGCTGGCTTACAACAACAAAAATCCAGAGGATGTGTTTTCTTCACAGAGAATTCACCATTGTCTTTATATGAAATGGGAGAAATATATGCTTTTCTGTTCAAATCACTATAAATCTGTTTCCATCATGGACTTTTTGCATAAAATTAGCTTGCCCAACCATGCAAACAAATAAATGAATCAATATAACATTGTTTTTATATGGCATTTTGTCATCATTCATTAGTAATTTAATTCCACATGTGTTCAGCAGTTTGATAGACAAGTTCTGTACAGGAAAAAAAAATAACATTCTTAAGACTTTGGCACCTACAGCTAAGCTATTAAACTCATATTAATGCATCAAAATAAGTAATCAGCAACTCTGAAAATCAGGTCATTCATTTTTGTGCCTAAATATAGATCTAGATGACTAACTTTAGGCATTCACAGTTGAAAAATGTTCATCCAAATATGTCATCAGGGAGGGTTGAATAGATTTCTAGCAGAAACACTTGAGAGAGTTATTCTAAACAGTAACAATTTAGATGATAAACAGTATTATAATTTTATTATTCATATAGTTCTATTGGTGTGCCTGGCATTCTAAAGGCAAGAGTAAAAATACAGCTAAATACGCTATTCTAAATACACTTTAAGGACTAGAACTGAGGCTCTAAACATTTAGACCACAATTAGCTGGTGTTCAGCTGATTGTAGTATTTTTCTGAGGAAAGGATTTATGCAGAGATTTTTCTCTTCTGGCTTGTGAAAATGAAAGGTAAAATGATACCTGTGGACTTAGAAGCAGATAGAAACATCATCAAACAAAAGTTTCCAGCTTAGACTTAGATCCAGAAAAATATTTAGTTGCTTTTCTTGGTGCTTACATCAAAGTTGTGTTTCCATATTTCTTTTGGATTGAAGCACTCAAAATTTTCAGCACTGGTAGATGCTAAAATCTAGGAACATTCAGCACCCAAAAAATCCTGTGGCTTTGTATAAAAATGCATGACCCCTCATGACCAAGAATAAGGTATTTTAGCAGAGACTTTAAAAGGACAAAGTTTTGCAAGGGGAGCAGTCACACTCTTGACAGCAAAAAGCAAACGTTCTTTTGAAGAGAAGGGAACAGGTATGAGCACCAAGAAAAAACATGATCCTCATTAAAGCTGTGTTAAACACCTCGCATATTCCTGGTGAATCCTGGTCCTGGCAGGCTATATAATAAGCAGACAGTGACCATCTGAATTCTATTCTGTGCCAGCTTTTGCATCTGGCATCCCATCCATTTAGTACAATGGATTGATCCTCCTAAGGATCTAACAGCAGTAATGAAGAGCTACTGATCATGTCTACATGGAAAAGAAAATAGATTAAAGCACAGACGTTCACAGAAATAACTTAATAATAACTGCCTGTTTGGCAAGGAGGAAGATGGATGTTGTTTAACAGGCTCTTTTTTTCAGTAAAACTCTCATTTCTGTTCCTGTAGCAAAATATATCATCATATGTTACAGAGAACCCATTCCTTTTGTGGCTAGGGAAAAAAACAGTTTCGGTGTAAAAATTTCCCATGAAGACAGTAATGAGGCCAGAATCGGGAAAGCACTTGAAATGTGCATGCCTGGATTACATTAAGAAAAAATGTTTACAGATTAAATTCCTTCAGTGCTATGATTCCCTGACATGAGAACGGCAGCAAACCACCTCTGAGTCCATCTTCAGCAGTGACACTTGAATCTTTGTGGACTGTTTCAGTGTTGGACAGTACATCTTTATAGTCTGGTCAACACAGATGGCAAAGCTGAAGCTCAGGCTCTGGTAACTCTAAATGATGGAGCC
The DNA here is from genome assembly GCF_000691845.1 of Merops nubicus. NCBI lineage: Eukaryota > Metazoa > Chordata > Aves > Coraciiformes > Meropidae > Merops > Merops nubicus. The sequence continues at coordinate 22,543 of NW_008594357.1, read as the reverse complement.
ACCATCATAAAGAACAGAAATATGAGACGGTTCAGAGAAAGTCATATCTGTCTATATAAAATAGGCTAAATGGATAACTTCTCTCTCTCTCTCCTCACTAGCAGTGGAGTCTAGAGGCAAGTTGTCTAACTAGTTTAGGGTAGACACATAACTTTTAGACAGTTATATTCAGCTAAGACCAATGCAAGGAATAGCCTACAGCAGGGTATAACCCTAAAGCACCAAGGTCCCAAAGATTTGTTGAAAGGTTAAATGAAGTTGACTATGTGAAAGTAACTTAGCTCCTTGGTACCTCATCTGCAGAGTTCCCTTCTTGGTAAGCCCTTCACCCTTAGCCCATGACAAGATAGCAGGTTTCCTAAACAGTAGTCAATGAGGAACATAAATGATTTTCACCTGATCTGAGGGCCAGACAGTAATTCTTATAATCTGCTTCCTGAAACAAGAAGCGTAATAAAAACACATGCAAACTCTGGCAGTAGTGAGAAAAACCAACATATGAGAAGCACACATTCAACTAGCTTCACCACCACAAAACAGCATGCAAAGGCCTGCTACCCTCATAGCACAGCTAAACAATCCATGCATCTGCTGGTTATCAAATCTGAGAAGCACAGGCTGTCAGTGCTTTCCTGACATCTCTAAACTTCTGCAGGACTCCTACCATGCCAGTGGTGCCCCTGTCTTTGTACAGTGCCTTTCCCACCAGCAGGTCACACAGCAGTACAGTTAAGGGGGTGCAATGGTTCCAATGCCAGCTCCTGGTCACCCCCTTCACCAACAAAATTGACTACCTTTCCACTGCTCCCAAGCAGTCTCTGGTGAGGAACTCCTACTGGGAGGTGTCATTTTGATAGAAGGCATCACTGACCCACTTTCTCCCCCTGACATCTCTGGCAGAGGTCCCACTCTTCCTTCTATTATCTCTGCACATCCTTCACAAGAAATATTAAACTCTCACATTTGCAGAGTCCTCCTCACTCAAGCTCTCCTTGTAGCAGGGTGAAATTGCAATAATGAGACTGAATAAATCTCTGATGCAATGAACATCACTTTCCTTAGGACTGCTCAAAAACAAGCACAAACAACAGGCTTGCATACTGCACCCTGCATCAGCCTCCTGATTTGAATCCAGCTAATCTAGGCCCAGAATAAATATCGTGTGTCAAATTTGGCAAACCACCCCCTCCCCATGATAAAATCAATCAGATAAAGAAGTGATCTCACAAACAGAAAACACTGTTTGAAAATTGTAATGATATGTTTACAGTAAGGCTATTAAGGAGAGCATAGAGAAGTGATATTTTATTATATGTTTCACACCATTTTTACTAACTTTTCTCATTTTATGGACTGGACAGTTTTTGACCACTCACAAAAACAAATATTATTCCTTAACCTACTCCATGTTAATGGGGAAACAGAATGAAGAGGATGTTTGCAGTTTATGGGTACATCTGGTGATGCTGCAGCTCACAAGCCAAATTGATATTATCTAACCGAGTGTCATCTACAGCCAGTTAAATACAGTTCCCTTGTCAAAGAGCTTGAAACTGGGCATATTTGAATCAAGGTTTTAAATTTAGCCCTTCTTGCCTTTCCATCCATTTGAAAACAAAATTGTCATTTATAACCATAATGGGTTATTCTGATACCATGCTGCTAAATGAAAAGGAAAAAGCCTTCATATTCATACTGCCTTCACATAGCTAGAGCATGTAACCTCGGTGACCTGTAACACCAAATAAGAAAAGACAATGCTCAGTCTTTCAGCTTTTAGCTTTAAGCACTTTGAATCTACAATTAACTCAATTCTGAGCATCTGGTCTTTTTAACCCCTTACATTCAAAGGTCATTTTATCTTTCTGCAGTCAAGATTTGTCACTATGATTAACATTGTTTCATACTTACTAAAAATGGAGACGAGTTCATGACATGGGAAACTGGCTATAGTGAGGATATATGGTTTTTTGATCCTTCATGTTATTCAGAATTTTGTTGAAATGATAAATTCATTTTTTTTAAAATCAGTTATGACCATATGACACCTCTTCTAGCAAACATTTAATCTGGTGCATGACAGAGTTTACACATGCTGATTAATGTTATCAATTTCCAAGTAGCTCAAATTGGTTTCTGGCATTCCTTCAAGCATGATGGAGGATCATGCTGAAGGTTATTTTGGTGTGTGACTGGTTTGGTTTGAGTTACTGTTATTTTTCTAATTTTATAACTTGTTGAGGTTCTGGTGTTGATGAAAGCAGATCCTACTCCCACTGAAGTCAGTAGCAGAATCCTGAGATCTTCAGCGTTAACAGATAATCAGCTGAGAAACAGTTCTAACTCTATATTTTTATACTAATATTCTGTGCTGAGATGAATCCACCTCTCAGAATGACGATGTGAAATTTAATTCTAAACTTCCACTCACTTCACCAGTATCAGATAAAGTACATCTGTGTGGATAACTGCTCAAGATGAGTGACAAAATCCAGATTTATGTCCCATCTTTTCCAAATATGAAGCTTTCTGAAAAAAGTCTCTGGGTCTTAGTGTCTGAGAATCATTTTAGGTATATCTTTAATTCTCCAATATCATTAAAGTATTTTTGTGACTCTACTTCAAACACTAAATGAGTGAACATTCATCTAGCTTGCTCAGAAATGAACTCTTCTGTTTATACTGTAAACTTGGTAACTATAAAAGATCCACCACTTTTACTAACATTTGGGTTTTAATTACCTCAGTGAAGTCAATCGGACTATTACGTGCATAACACAAAGCACTTGAGTTCAGCACCTTATTTAGAAGGCTCGAAAAGAGGTGGGAGGTGGGAAAGAAAACCAGTTTCACCTAATTTGAGACAACTCACTGAGGTAATAAATAGGGAATTCAGTATCTTAAATGATTTTATACAACGAGTAAAGCAAAGAAGATATCTCAAGAGAGCAATTCATGTTCAATCACTCTTAACTGGCATTGTCACACACACTCCCAGCCCAATACTTCAGTGCAGGATTCATAAATAATACCAGAATCAAGTCATCTTTTCCAGCTGTTTCTTGATTACCATTCACATCAGAATTAGCATATCAAGGTAAGAAGAGATACATGAATATTTATTATCTCCATTCCTACACAGAAGCTTAAATGAAGAATTTGCAAGAATGTGAGGTTCAGACCTACAAATACTATTTATGCGCTTAAGCAAAACCTTTGAGCTAAAATTCTAATGGCGCAGTGATGACTTTGAAGCAGTGAGAAAGCCGTGTCTATAAGCACGTTATTTCTGTGAGATATCACTGAAATAATGGCAACAATTACCCTAATTGGCTGTACTGACAATGAGTGCAATCCATGGAGCCCTTGAAAACAGGCAGCGAGGAAAGAAGGAGAGTGCAGCTGAATCTGGCTGAACACCAGCACCTGAGCTGCTTGAGCAACGTTTTTGCACTATGGGAACACACAACTTCCACAGCTTTCTTCCTTTCACCCTGAAAACTTTCAGTGGCAAAATTCCCAACCACTGCCCAGCAGCTCCTCCCCATCACCAAGCCCTCCTTCCCACTGTCACTGGACCAGAGGACTGCATGGAAGGGTCTGCCATTGGGTATCCTGCTATCCATGGGCATTGGACTTCCCGCAGAGAGATTTAGGACGGAAACCTGTCTGTCTCCATTATTCCTCCCCCATAGGTCTCAGACAGCCACGCATAACCATGCACACTGTCTCGGCATCATGTGGCCCCTCTCAGCCATTCCGGTATCTTAGGAAAGACTGGGAAATCTGATGTATCACTGTGAGACTCCATTCATTTTCCTGAATGCAGAGAGGAACACCTATAACCCAGGAGGTTTTTGAAGGTGGCCACCTTTCTCCATTGACTAGAGAGAAGGTCTTCCCTGCAGGGGGACAGGATTGTCCCACCCTCCTAGGCACAGGTAACAACAACTTAGACACTGCTGCACTCAGGTTAGGAAAATACCAACATCATACTGGATCTCATCACTAAATATTTCGAAGGGGTACTATAATGTTTTATTGCATCATTTATGACTGTCCTACTGTGGAAAACCCCCAAATGATTCCTGCATTTTGCCTAGTAACTGATGAATGGGCTAAAAATAATGGTATGTATCCATCAAATAACTGGTTCACCTCAGAAATAGCAGCATCTGTTTTAGTTCCAATAGTGGCAGGTACAGGGAGTATGAGAAAAGGGAGTTTTCCTGGAAGGACAAAGAAAGGGAGGGGAGGGAACACAGAGAGGGAAAACTGAACAAGGAGAGGGAGATGAGAAAGAGCATCACTGAAAGCAACTTTTATTGCAGCTTCAGATTAACGACTACTCATCCACAAGCACTCTATAATCTGAGGTAAGTGGAAGAAACTGGAGGTGCTACTCAATACCCAGTGCAGCCCTTTGCAGACATAAAGAGCAGTAGGCTGATGTTCCCCCTCAGACATATAAAACCAATGTGATGTATGTAGCTTTTAAGTGTCGGTGCAATATAAAAGTTTTATTGCTGCTTTGGCTTCAAGAAGGCTACAAACCTCAGTTTAGGAATTGCAAGACCCTTTAAAAATGGTTACGAAAGGCATTTTTCCCAATCACATTAGCAAACACTTCTCTCCATTTTCCCTCTCATTAAAAAGCTTAAATATTTTACAACTATACTGTGCGGGCTTATGTCCAGATCACCCTTCATTAAATGAGTTTTACAGTAGCTGGATACAAGCCTTTTCTATTATTACACACCAGCTAATTATGTCTCCTTTGTTTTCATTTCATCATTTTAAATAAAGCTTTTAGGGACCCAGCCACTCTGTGAGAGGTGTTGCCAAGCTGAACACATTTCCAGAAAATCCCAGCTGGGCTTCATTCATTTCATCTGATGATCTTTGCAAAATGAAGTAGCGCTTTTTTTAAAAAAACAAAATAAATGGGGGGAGAGGGGCAGGGGAGAGGAGGGGCAGGGGAGGGCAGGAGCAGGGGAGAACAGGGAGGAAGAAGAAACGTAACAACAATGTCCAACTGATACTGCTCTTATGGTGGTTTAATGTTAAGATGACTTCTCACCGGCGAACAAGTCAGCAGGATGTCAGTGAAGAGTGAAATATGATGTACAGTGATTCTAAACATCACAGCTAAGCTATGTGAACAACCAGTTCTATCAGGCATTTTCTGATTTCTGACAGCATTGCTGTTTTCAGATTACCCCAGTAATGTTTCCAAAGTGTATTATTATATTCATGGCAAGGAGAAGAGGAGGAGGCCTGAAAATTACTTCCCTCCTGGCAATGAATTGTCATTTAGGTCCCACGTTGAGCCAGCTCTTTGCATTGCCAGGGGAGCCAAGGGAGCCAGCAGAATGATATGATTTCCCCAGAGCTGGAGGTCCAAGGGAAATGATCAGACATCTGAAGCCTCCCCAGAGTACAAAGAGCAATAGCAAAAGGCTTTGCTAAAGAGAAAGATTTTTCAGGATCTGTGCAAATAAAATCTACGTTTAAATATTATTTTAATTACTCATTCTCATCCATGATACACTGAATAATCAAAATAATCACATCAGTAATGGTAATAGGATTCTTTATGTGTATTTCCATGTAACTGGCAGTATATTGTTCCTTGTGAACAGTATGAAAGATGGCTGGCCCTTGCTCCACAGAGCCTAAAAACCTCTGTGTGACATGATGCTGCAGCCAAATAAGAAAGGAATCACAGAATGGTGGGGGTTGGAAAGGACCTCTGGGGATCATCTAGTCCAACCCCCCTGCTAAAGCATGTTTGCCTAGAGCAGGATACAAAGGAACACGTCCAGGTGGGGTTTGAAAGTCTCCAGAGGAGGAGACTCCTCAGCTCCTCTGGGCAGCCTGTTCCAGTGCTCCATCACTCTCACAGTAAAGATGGTTTTCCTTATGTTCAGGTGGAACTTCCTGTGTTCTATTTTGTGCCCATTGCCCATTGTCCTGTCACTGGGCACCATTAAAAAGAGTCTGGCCCCATCCTCTTGACCCCCATCTCTTAGATATTTGTAAGCATTGAAAAGATCCCTCTCAGTCTCCTCTTCTCCAGGCTAAACAGACCCAAGTTTCTCAGCCTTTGCTCATGAGAGGTGCTTCGATCCCCTAATCATCTCTGTAGCCTTCCATTGGACTCTCTCCAGCAATTCCATGTCTCTCTTGAACTGGGGAGCCCAGAACTGGACACAGGCCTCCACATGTGGCCTTACTAAGACAGAGTAAAGGGGGAGGAGAACCTCCGTTGACCTGCTGGCCACACTCGTCTTAATGCACCCTAGGATACCATTTGCCTTCTTGGTCACAAGGGCACATTGCTGGCTCATGGTTAACTTGTTGTCCACCCGGACTTTGCAGATAACTATACTGGTACATGGAGTTACTCCCCCCTCACCAGCTGAGCAGCACTTCATAGGAGTCTCAGTTCTCCTTTTCTCATGGGCATTTTGTAATTCTCCTTCAATTTTTTTTTTCCTTCAATCCTTTTAAACCTTCCTTGACTATGCAGCTTCCTAGCGTTCCTTGAGTAGATGATACTCAGCTAGCTAACTGAGGGAGATTTTGCATGTTCCTGCTATCCACATTCTTTGGGCTTGTGAGTTCCACCCTTTACTTTCTATATATTTTCAGGTTTGGCCACATGAAAACCCTTCTAGGATATAGGGGTATAAAGTGTATCTCTTTATAAAGAGGCATAACGGATACAAAGCCAGTATAAAATCCAAAAAGACAGTATGTTTGAAGATCTGTTGGTCTAGAAGTGTATAGGATTCTTAAGGGACAGTGCTAACATTTTTAAAGTTTTTAGAAAAACATCACTGCTAAGGAATCCAGTAGAAAACAAAAGACTGAAAATGACCTTATTTCTACACAGTATTACAGGACAGTTCATCATCTATTAAAATCTGTTAAGTTTCTCTGTGACTTAGACTGACATCACATATTCTTACTATGTATCAACAGGGAAACAGTCCTTCACCTCCTAACTGCTTTCCCACATAGACAGGGGAAGAAGTGAGCTGGTAAAGGCAGAAAATAGAACAGCCTTTCTTCAACCTTCATATCTTTTAAAAAGGTTATGCATGGGTGGTTGTCTTCATGTTTCCCCTCCCAATTCCAGGCCATTCTTCAGCTAAATAGGATCCACGGTAACCACTTTTCCAAAAAATCCAGCTCCATTATTTATGCCTAAATAATCCATCATTGCTCTTCATCCAGAATACTGCTGGAGCAATATGACCGACACACTCATAAGATCAGTAGCCAGTAAGTATAACCTGTGCACTCTGCTCTGAGAGCTCTCTTCTCTCCACTCACTTCACCAGCTCTTTTTTCTAATACCTAACCTGATGAACTGTTTCAAAAAGACCTGTGAGGTGAGAAGGCACCTTTATCTCCCACTGACAGAAGGCAGGAAGCCACTTCCCATCCTATTAATCCACAAAGCTCCATACCCCTTTTGCCTTACACAACAGCAAAAAGCAAGTACAAGCTCCCTACCCATGTTTCAGATGCATGAAATGTAATAGCAAAATGAAAAACAGTTTGGCAGAAACATAGCTCTGCTCCCTGCCAGGTTACCTCTTCAAATAGTGCTGTTTTTTCAGAGATACTTGTTCATAGAATAGAAAAATATGGAAAATGCACCCACTTCTGCCCACGTAGGTGTTGCCTTCATTTTCCTCTAAAAGAAAAATAACCTAAATTTCTCTCCCTTCCACCCCAAATGAAGAGGGCTAATCACATAAGAGGACCTCCAAAAGACCATGTCCTTGTGACTGTCCTGTTTTGCAGTTGTTGGAGAGCCTACACTGCCTACCTGGCTCTGCCTCTGCTCCTGCTATTTTGCTACTATATATGCAGTATGAATACCAAAAAGAAAAACCTGTCAAGCAGACCATTTCCCATTATTTGGAAATTAGCAACCCTTATACTGTTTCTAAAAAAAAATTCTTGCCCTTATCAGAACTTTGCAACACTACACATCCACAAGAAATCACCACGCTTTTTTTTTTTTTTTTTTTTAATGTGAACAATCTGCCTCCCTTTTTCCTGAGATTCCATTCAAGAGAAATATAATAAAAACTCAGGTACAAACAGACTGTTTGCAATTATTTTCTTGTGCCCTTCAATACCAGGAGAACAATTTGTTCTCCTTAATTTCAAAAGAGAGCAACAATTAATTAAGCTAATGAGAATTACAGGGGAAAAAAAAAAAAAAAAAAAAAAACCAACAAAAGGAAAGTACTTCAAAGCATTTCTAACCTAACAAAAAAAAACATTTATTTTGGTCTGGATGCTAAAAAAACCCTTTTTGTTTGCATAAATACTCTTACTGAAGCTTTATCCTTAAAACATTTTTCCAGGATTGTGGATTTAGCAAATACAGGCTTCAAACTGCAGTTGTATTGATGAACTGGTTTTAATACGTGCATTTGTTTGTAAAGTCCTTTGTTAAAGGAGTATATTATCACCAAGCTGGAAGCTAAGACAGAAGCTTGGGGTACTACCCAGTAGCAAAATGGGTTAACATCTGTATTTTTTTGACAACGGCACATCGACAGCGACTTTTTGACTGTTGCTTTACTAAAAAGGAAAAAAAAAAAAAAGTGTATTCACTGGTCCAAATATCCCCCTTAGCAGAAAAAGGCCTGCAGGGAAAAGAAAACACATAAAAATGCAGTGAAGCAGAGTAATGCTCCTTGAAGCTGGCTGTGCCCCTAAACTATGGTCCTGAGATTATATCCCGAGGCGGCAGGGGGCATGGTTAAGAGCGATTGTCTGCAGCTCCGGGAGAAGGGAGGCAAGTGTCAGCACTGCCGTAATTCGCTTCATGGCTGATCGCTCCCAGGATGACTCGAAGCAGCAGTGACATGAGTCTGGACATGGTGCTGGTGAGGAATCGTCCCCAATGGCTTTCCATGCGATCCCTGGCCGCAGGGCTCAGCTCAGCCTCTCCAGCAGCACAGGGCTGGAGCGCGAGGTCACGGGTCCGATGTCCCAGGGAGGTGACGCTGTGCTGTACAGAGAAGGTTGCCAAACGGCACCGTGGTGTTTAGGATACCACGCAAATCTGGCAGGCTTCCTTGTGCCCTGTTAATCCACAGTTCCTGTACCTTAGTAAGCACGACTGTGTGAGGGTTTCCCACTTTTAAGGTCTGAGTTAGAGCTTGATCATCAGTCGGATCCTGTTAACAAAGGACAGATTAACATGTACCATCGTAACATAAAAGGGCTTTTTACCTTTATATTAATGTCAATTACCTTGTCTCTGATACTCTTTTCAACATGTGCTAGCCTGGGCCAGAGAGCATGGGCCAGTTTCACACACCACGAGTAGCATCTTCCTTCTCCCACCAAGGAGACTGTGTGCTTGCTTACAAAATTTGCACTAGCATAATTAAAATTGGTTTTCAAACTGATGCAGCCTTTAGCCAGCACAGCTTCTCTACACAGGAATGCTTTTATCAGCCTACCATCAGGTTATAGTAGCTAGCACAGGGCTCAATCCCATGAAGTATTTAAAATACCACTGCTCACCAGTTGCCATCTGTCAGCTGAAACATGACAACAGATTATAGACCCATCCCTGATCTGCCCCTAGTGCCCAACAAACTGTTTTTGAAAGCCCCACTCTCTCACTCCTCTGACCAGCTTTTCAAGGCCACACAGCACCCTGGGGCATGCCAAGCACAGCTGGAACTTCTCAGGCCTGCTCTCAGAACCAGCACAGCAGCTCCCCCATTCCACTTAGCTTCTGCCAAGAAGCTTAGCACATTCAGCTCTTTTCCTCATCACTGCGCTAGCAACAGACCTGGAAATCAAGCCTTTGATGGATACCGGTGGCTGTTAAGAGTGAATGAGAATTCTAATTACAAGCAGTCACATTGTGAATGGGGTTAATTTCCCGGTGCTCCCTGCAGGACATCAGGAGGTGAAAGAAGGGAGATATGTGCCCTGAAATACCAAAACGGGAAAAAAGAAAAAATTTCTTTCTGCATTTTATTCTGCCATTCCTTGTGAAAGAGATGATGAGAACAGGACAACCACTGGTGCAAACATACTTCTGCAGCCAGTGGCATTGCACAGGCAGCTAGAGATAGATACACTGGATGTGTAAGTGGGAGGTGTGCTGTAGGTGGGCAACAAGCTTTCTAGTATTCTGCTCCTGCCATCTGCCTGCATTCCCTGCTCCCCAGCTAATTGCATGTTCCTCTGGCCACTCTGAGTAACAGTTGGTGGCTGTTCAAACTCAGGCAGCAGCAGAAGCAATCCAAGTCCAAGGAAGAGTGACAGAGACAAGGGAGAGGCTGTTTGGGACAGACAATTCTCACCATTTCTTCTTCATACATACTTCACAGCCCTCAACACCTGAAACCGCCTCTGACACCCTGGCCTACCGTCTGCCTGGCAGCAGGAAACAGAGGGGCTGATGGAGAGGAGACACCATCTGGCAGCAATAGGAGAGTGGCAGCTGCACACTGCAAGAGGCAGAGGTGAGGAACCACATCCTGTGGACTGAAGCAGATCTTGCATTTCAACCACAGAAGCCTGTAGCAGTGTAGCCCTCAGCTGCACACAGAGTAGCTGCCACAGTTCGCCACGCAGCTATTGTAAAGCTTTCTGTCTAAAGTTGCACTCCGTGGCTGCAGTGTACACTTCTAGATCTTCCTGTACATGCTCTGACACAGAAAGTAGCACTATCAAACTAGAAAACCCATCCTGATGCACAAAGAATTATACTCAAGAAAGATTCATAGTGGAAGCCTAACTTGATACCAATTAAAATCAATAGAGACTTATTTTTAATTAAGCAGTAGTAAATGTGGCTTAAATCACATTCACATGGTTTCTACTCATGTGAGTAGTCCCACGAGGCTGGAAGATCACGTTTCTCATGCAAATCAGCAGCAACTTTTCCATTAATATTATCTGTAATTTTTAAATAGCAATATCATAGAATCATAGAATCATAGAACATTTTGGGTTGGAAAGGACCTTTAAAGGTCATCTAGTCCAACCCCCCCCTGCAGTCGGCAAGGACATCTTTAACTAGATCAGGTTGCTCAGAGTCCATTCCAGCCTGACCTTGAATGTTTGAGGGCCAGAGCATCTACGACCTCTCTAGGCAATCTGTTCCACTGTTTCACCATTCTAGTTGTAAAAAATGTCTTCCTTTTATCTAGTCTAAATCTACCCTCTTTTACTTTAAAACCATTGCCCTTTTCCTTGTCACAACAGGCCTGCTACAAGATTGTCCCCATCTTTCTTATAGCCCCTCTTTCAGTACGAAGAGACTGCAACAAGGTCTCCCCAGCCTTCTCCAGGCTAAATAACCCCAACTACACACTAAGGACCTACATGTTAAGAACAGGATTCATCCAACTTTACGCTGAATATCTAAAATCCAGCCGTCTAGTCTGAGCTCATTGCTCCAGGCTAGCCTCGTCATTGGGAAGAGTTAAGCACTTTCAGTTGGCTGAGTCATCTCTCTTAGAGCAGGTATCTAAGACATGTCCTTTGGCAGTGCTAGTTTCTTTCTGCTGACTATAACAAAAGCCAAAGGTGACTAGCTCAGAAATAGACAGCATTTAATCCACAGACTTCTAAAGACAGGTAAGATAACTCCTGTGCCATATATTTCACCAACTGGACCTGAATTCTCTGAAAGCTGTCCATGTAATATGAAACCTGACTGCATAAACTCTTTCCAAAAGGACAAGCCAATATTAGTGATAAATAATTTATCTGTGGAATTATGTCAAGGTGCTCAACATTTTTGAAGTGGAAGAGGTTTGCAAAGCAGCTACATCTACAGATGACTCCCACCTGAAATATGAAAAGCAATTCAGCAAGATTTACTATAAGAACAGAAAAAAATATGTTTATTATTCTGTTTTCAGTCATCTCCGCATTAAAAAGACAAACCAATATCCTCTCTTAGTTATAGAAAGTGTAGACCTTCAATAAGAACCTAAAATCTTACGTAAATACTTAAGATTACTAATTTCCTACCTGTTTTAGTTAGTCACTTATAAGAACATGTGACTCTCAAAAATTATCCCTCTGTTCCCTGGCATATGCCTGTGTTTGTTTTCATAGGCTTTCAGGAACAAAAATATGTCAGGACTGCTTTTGTGAGGTTGAGGCTTTTCCAAGCAAAGTATTACCACACCAAAAAAAAAAAAAAAAAAAGATTTTTATTGTTAGGATGCTGGATTCAATTTTTAGAGGCCATCTACTGTACTTAAGAGAAATAATGCTGTTACTATGTTGTAGGGGAAATTCTAATGCAAGCCCATTACAAGTCACAGTTTAAAGATCTGCAAGGGAAGGAAGATGGGACCAGGCAAGACGCAGATCAGCCTACCTGAATTTATATTCTCTTCCTGTCACCTATCCCCTTATTCCTAGGAGAGAGTATCTGTAGATCTAAGCTAGTTTGAAGTGTTATCCATCTAACTGCAGAAGTTAGTCCCCTGAGCAATACAAGAATGGTGAATCAACCCACACTGAGCCCAGTGCTGCCACAGCTATCAGCTAGTCCAATTCAAATTAGCTGTTTCAAAGGCAGCTTAAGTGAAATTAGTTGGTTTGAAGATAACTTTAGGTAAACCACAGGTACTTATTAAATGCCACCAAGCAACAAGAACACTGTTGGTGTAGCATTAGAATTCTTATTCCTCACAGTTACCTTTGCAGCTGGAGCTCACTAGCTGGAATCTAGACCCTGATTAATTAATTCATTTCTTTAAATTTGTTGAATTACATTAGCTTTAATAAGTTTGAGGACTTCCAAAGGACAAAGCTCTTTCTTTTATTCTCTTTTTAATTAGATTAGAAGTAATTTTTTGTATTCAAATGAAGAGTAACAGATGTAGCTCTGTGTGGTAATGAAGTAATCCTACAGTAAACAGTTAGGCTTTTTACCAATATTTACTGTTCAAATCAAATTACAATACATGCACTTGCAAATTTCATTGTCTCCATTCTCTTCACTTTGACTTGAATATAAATATTGATCATAGATATTTTGATTACTCAACTTTTGATATTTTGGCTGGTTTTAAAATCTCTCAATGCCACTAGAAAAAAAAAATCACCTTTTAATGTGAGAAGTAATTTTCCTGTTATTATTTTTACATCAGATTTTGGCATAATGGTTACAATTAGGTGTTTTCACTTCAGCTACAGATTTTATTCATTCTTGGATTCAGTTCATTTCCAGGGTATTTAATTCCAAGTCAAGTTCTCTCTGCAGAAACCTACAGCCAGTACTGGAGTTTGGCAAGTTTTTGCCTGAAAAATACACATAGACGAAAACATTTGAACCCTGATGGGTATGCTTTTTGAGGCACCAGACATTTAAATGGCAGCTAGAACAGAAAACATAATCTGAGGAAAGAAGTGCATTATCTTACTTGGCTTTCTGAGAGTAATAGGTTTGTAGACAATACCATGAATGTACTCTGAAAGGGACTTTGATCAAATTCCATCCATTCCAGTTACAAACATAAAAGTTGATTGAAGCAAATGGAATTGCATAGATGGGGATTGAGGAACAATCACAGTTTATATCCTGAGTCTCCTTAAATATCTTACCAAGTTTCTTCTATTTATGGAACTGATCCAAAGCTTGCTATAGCAAATCAAGAGATTTCCACTTTCACAGGATTCAAGAGTGAGCTGAAATACGTAGGTTGCCATCTGCAAGGTTTGGAAGCACATACTTGACTTTAAGGAAAAAAGTAGACACACTACAATCAGTAGCATTACTGAGAAACTTCAAGACTGTCTTGTATTTCTATGCCTGACTGAATCAGGTCATCATTCCTAATTATGATCCTGATTATGTTCCTGAACTGAAGTCGGTGGGAATAAGAGCAGGGAAGTGTGTCTCTGGGGTTTCACATCGACATAAGAATTAAATCAATACCATGCAGCTCCTCTCCAATGAAATCACTGGAGTTAACAACAGCAGAGACTGGAAGCATGTAGTGGTAAATCAGATCCAGAGTCTGCTACGTGGTTTTGACACATCTTTCAGTTTTACCAGAAATCCAAACACAAAACTTAGCACTCCGAAACATCAGTGGATTTTAGACACTCCCTGAAGGACTTTGAGTACTGAAATCAATGAATGGATTGCAGTGGACTGACCTATAAATGTAGTTTTTCAGCTGTGACAAATAAAATATTGATAATGGTCTTCATCTTGTTTAACTCCTTCCCACTCTTTCAAAACATCATGTGAAATAGACCAGAGCAGAATGGAAATTACTTATAAAAATGCAAAAGGGTCTCAGAGAAAGCAACAATGATTTTTATTTCTCCAAGAGACATGCCAGATACCATGAAATGCAGCAATATATACTGCAAGACACTACAGCAAAGATTGGTCCAGCACAGGGATTACTGATGGGCTGTATCAGCTCACAACTCTAATATACATAATTAGGCTCTTCATGTGGGGATTCATTATTACAGTGAGCATAAGAGCCTTATCTAGCTATGAGAGTTCTCTTACCTGAATGCCCCCCAAGGCCACTGTAGCTTTACAGTAGGTGGTTCACAAAGCAATGGTGAGATTTACAAAAGGAGCTGGGTGTCTTCCAGGAACCCAAGTATTACCAGTTGATTCACCAAGGACTTGCCTAACCCCTAAATAATGTAATATCATTAAGCATCCAAAGCCTTCTCATAAACAACACCATGCACGTGCTAAAGCACCTTCTTCAGGCACAGGCTTCACAGCTAAGCAGAAGCTACTCCAGCTTTTTTCACCCCACAGCCCCCCTGCTGCTGAACATGACAATGGTACGGCACCAGTGTGGACAGCCTCCCTAGGGCCTAGTCCAAGACCATTCAGGAGGCTGAGTGGAAGCCCAGTTTCCTCAGTGCAACCAGTCTTACTAGGCTCCAGAGGCATCTGTGAGGTGAAGGAAAACTGATGTTTCTCAGTCCAGAAGTAATTTCACAATTCCATGAAAATATGTCACAGGAGATATTAGGAAGCACGCTCTGGATTTCTTAGTCCACTCAAAACACAAAGTGAGAAACAGCTCACCACATCTAGGTACTGGAGGCAGAGACAGGCTCACAACTATAATTTCAGAGCAATCAAATAGCAAGATGGGGGCAATGCCACAGTGCAGGTCCCTGAGAAAAACAGGGTGCAATTTGCAAGTTAACCAGGCACATCTTCAAAAGCACAAAATGGGGTCTTTCATTATGAATTAACAGGCTGTCTCACAAAATTATCGCTCTTGTTCCATCATCCCCATCTCTTATTCGTTCAAACAAACTCGGCTGAGAAAGCAATCAGGAAGTTAGGACAAAATAAATAAAAACCTCACAAAACGCATTCTGATCAATTTCAAATGCATTCCATATGCCTTTCCTTAATGCAGTATAATGAAGTTTCACTGCTGTTTCTCCACAATACAAAAGGAATCGCCAGACATGAAGGAGCGTACATAAAGTGGACAATTAGTGAAGAACTGGCATGTTCTGAGCCACTATTCATTTATCAGCATAGATCTTTCTCTTTTTCCTTTTTTTCTTTTTTTTTTTTTTTTCTTTTTTTGGAATTGGCTTTCAAAACGTTTCCATGGAAAACAGAGAGGAAGGCAGCTATCAAGAGCAACAACAGAGGCTATCCAGCAATGTGCTTTTTGGACCCTCCTTTCTACCTCCCCCTTTTTTTATGCTTTTTTTTTTTTTTCTCTTCCTTTTCTTAAACTTTCCGGGGCTTAAGCTGAACAGTTTGCACCAGCATATGGCAAAGGTTGAGGTCAGACAGATAAAACGTTGCATTGCGCCGAAGAATGGTTAACAACACGTGAATGTAAATTCTAACACATCGTAAAACTGTTGCAAAGCGAGCTGAAAGGGGCTTTAGTTATGGCAGGAAATCTGCTTCCCAGCCCCACCCCATCCCTTCCAGTCCATTTCAGGTATTGTGGAGGCCAGAGGGGCTTTTGAGGCCCCTCCCCTGGCAATCTGCATCCGGCCCCTCCGACAGATTTCTAATGACTTTCCAATGAAAATTTAGGAGGTTTTGTGTCCTGGCACTGTGAAGGATTTCATCCAGGCACCCCTCTCCATCAGCCAGCCCCAGCCACTGCTTTTGTTCCCTTCTCGCTTCACCGCTCCACTCAGCCCGGAGCTCTCCCTCCAAATCGACCAAGCGGAAGGGAAGACCCCTCCCGTCACCTTCCCGCTCTCCAGTGGGCCCAAAGCCACAGCAATTTGTAGCTGTGCTGGTGGCAGGACCACCCCGGCACCAGGCCTGGGGCAATCCCCCAGCTGGCCAGGTCCCACCCGGACCGAAAGTTCAGCATGATCTGTGGGGTGCAACCTTGCTCCTCTCAGATGTCTTTGCCTGCCCCAGGACCCCTCAGGCTCCGCTGGTCCTGATCTCTCTCAGCCTTTCCTCCTCGCTATGCCCCAAAATGCCCTATAAGCCTTGCTAGTCTCAGATCTGGTGGGCAGACCATTCCCCAGCTGGGTTCTCCTCAGTTAAAGCAAGAGCAAAGAGAAGGAGCAACCACCCCGCCTCTGCAATGACCATGCCTCTGCCTCTGGTGTCACTGCCTTTCTTTTTACTTGCATTTATGCTTGTTTTTCACCCCCGCCACCCCAGTCCCACATTTTGTCACCCTTATTGCAATAAATACAAAGACTTTGCACCTAAGAAGAGACTACAAAAACATAAATGAATAAATAAATACTTAAATATCAAGTGACATGTTTGTGTCAGGCATTAGTGCAGGCTCTGGGTGGATGTTTTCATTTATCATTTGCTCTAAGTTCCTGCAGCTGAAGAAGATAAACCCCAGCTATTCAAAACCAGAATTGCATAAATCAGAACAAAGCACCCAGTTATAAAGGGTTTTCGGATTTCTTTTACTTCTCAGAGATAAGTGGCAGAAGCATGGTACTCAGCTGCTTGCCACCATCTCTGGAGTGAAACTATTAAGGTGGTGGTAGGTCATGTATATTGGAGCAATAGACTGGGGTCTGCAACATATCTGTGAGATGTTTTGTTTATTTGTGGCACAGACACAAACATACTAATGCATGCACCAAGACACCGATCACCTTAATCCCCCAGACCTCTCTGAAACTGCACCTGATGTCCTACTTCCCTCTTCAGCACTGCTCTGAGGCGAGAGTGATTAATGCTCTCTTTTAATTCAAGATGATGGTAAAAGTGTGAGGGACATTGAGTTCAATTATGAAATATGAAATGCTGAGAGGGTCAAGTCTACTTAAGCCCCATGATGGAAGAAGCACTCCCAGGAGACTTTGATTCTTGGTTGGATGAATGATCGTCATGTCCTCAGAAAGAATTAACTTTTATTACCAGCTTTTTGGCAGCATTTAGAGTTCAGCGTGGCTAGAATTAAAGAGCACTGAGTCTGATTTCTCTTTTTTCTTTTTCCCTTTTTGTTCAAAAGCTGCTACATTTTTCTCTACTGACTTGGAGGTGCCTGTTAAGAGAAATGCAGGTGGTAAGTTATCTCTGGAGGGGTTGCACTGCCAGGATGTTATTCACAGCTCACATTTGCATAATCTCTTGTCTCTTCTTAAATCTGTCTTATTCTTCTTTCCTTCTTACTTCCTCAAGAAGCCCTTGCTACAGTCTGGCTTGGGTTCCTTTCCTTCCACGTGCCTCGGTAACACTGATTGTTTTTATCAAGGGGTTGCAAGGCGGTGATCAGTCACAACTTCCTTCCCTACAGAGAGGCAACAAACACTGCAGAAAGTGTTTACTTTTAACAACTGCCAAGATTTTTAACGTCACAGTGCAAGGAAAGCCCCAAAGACAAATCCAGAAATGAGCATATTAATAATGGTTGACAACTAGGATCCTGCGGCAAACCAGTTCTTTACCTTTTGGTGGTATTTGCCCCTCCTTAAAGTCCTTTCTTGCACTTCATTATGAAAAGGCTTCTGCTGGCTGAGAAGAAACTAACTGGTGTCATTGAGGAGCCTGGTGGTGAACCTTAAAACGTTCAGTTTACTGTGCTGAGAACGTTAGTGAAAAATCAGAAGCGGGATTTGGGCTACACAGGGGGAATTCATGAGCCCGTCACACATGGAAGGCTTTCCTTGGGAAAGAAAGTTACACTCTTAGTTGATTTCTTTTTAGTTTGCATATGTATAATTCTGTTTGCTTTTCAAGATTCTGGACTCGGTTCTGAATTATGCAACTGCTGTAGCCAACTAAGACAAACAGAACAGAAAATCAGAGAGGAGATGAGAGGGGCGAATGCTATCAAGGTTATGACTACCGCTTCATTGCTCCCCCTTGTCTGGGATCCAATTCAGTTGCCTAAACACAGACACCTTGTGCCTTCTAAGATGCCCTTGTGTCTGCTGAGCCCCTGCTTGCTCCGTCAGAAGAGAGCAGGTCTTCTGCAGGTCCTATGCTCTGTCTGCCTGCCCCTGCACATTTCTTACTGGCCTTTCAGGTTGGACAAGACACTTTTCCCTAGCCAGCTGGGTCAAGCCCCTGTAGCCTATGCAATTCATTAACATACAGTACAAGAAGATTCCAATACTAACATCTAAACTGACATGCCTAAAAGTAGGTGGCTATTCATTAGTTGATGGAGACCGATCAAATGCTGATACCTACTTTTGTCTGAGCTGGATTCTTCTTCTTTCTTTGTGGGATATAATGGGAGACAAAACACTTAAGTCTCTTCTAGAAATCTAAATTTACAGTCTGGACTGAGGACCCTCAGATAGAGAAACTGGAATTAACCTCTGAATTCACTGACTTTGGTCCTTTACTACGTCAGGCACCGCATCATGCTTTCTTCCTCCATAAAACTACCAAGTTCCATCCTGGGAGCAGTTAGTCCTTCCCCAGGCTGATGGGAAGACCATTGCAGAACCTCACTGCTATAAACATTAGGGACATTCTCATAATGCCAAGGCTTAATATATCCATAGTGAGGCTATACCCATGTGGTTCTTATGTCAACATCAGCCTTTGCATAAAAAGTTATTTTTTCCTTGCTGGTGTTTAACCCCCTGATGCACAGAGGGCAGTTAGATCCCCTGACAGCCTCCAGTTTGTGGATCTAAACAAGCCAGACCTTCTGTTTTTCTCTCATATGATAATCTTCCTTTTCCACAATCACCTGTGCAAGAGCCTGTCAGTTCCCAATCAAAAGTTAACACAAGGTGCTTGTTTTGCTAATGACTAGGCCTAACAGGAATGACACAATAAGCAGGAAGATGAACCAATAAGTGGACTGTATTGAATACAAAAAGGACATGCCATGAATGATTGCTGGGGGTACAAACAAGTCAGTTAGTTCACAAGCAATTGACATTACCCCAAACCAACCCAAAAAAGACATCACCTGACCAACAATAGGTGGTACAAGCAAAGAACCAAGGTTTCCCATGGATGGAATGGGAAACAGCCAGATCAGGAAGTTGTACACATAAGATAAGGGTAGCCACATGGCCAGCTCTCACCCTCCTGACCCACATTTGCAAAGGTCCAAGCCGACCAGGGCCCAGCTCCAGGGAGAGTCAGGAAGCCCTTCCTTAACCAAGAAGCTCTATGAAGTGCATCCACTTCACAGAGAAACACTCCTCCCTTCCTGCCAGTGGTCCCAGCTTTTATCCCCAAGCAGACACCTGACCTTTGTCAACTCACTGCGGGACCCCTGGGGCTCATTTCCCTTCTGGCTCTCCCTGCAGGGCCGGCCGCACCCTGGGGGGAAGCTATAAGGCAAACTCACCACCTCTTTATGAAGGGCTGTGGGAATCACCCATATGTCAACCTCAATTTGGGGCTCAGGGTTCAAACCCTAGCATTTCAGTGCTCCAGATGAGGTCTCACAGGGGTCTTGTACAATGTTGTCAGTGTTTTGATATACCAGTAAAACTGTTTAAAGTGAAGAAAAAGCTGTATAAAGCAAGTAGAAAATAGAAGGGATGTTTAATTCAGGGAGGAAATTAATAAGAAATTACACCATATAAAAATACACAACGGCAAGAGATGCCAAGTTTCCAGAACCTCGTATTCTCTGATGTCATGTTTTCTGTTTCTCTTGTTTTCTTTTAAGAAATGAGAGGAAAGATATTGAAATAAATCTCAATGTTCCTACATAAATCCAACATTATTTAAGATATTTTCATACAAGGGTTATTGGCATGGAGATTTTTTGGGAAAAAGAAAAAAAGACTTTGTACAAATAAAAGGAAACTGGTATGTTAAAATCCAAATTTGTTTGATTTTGAGATGCAAAAAGGTGTGATTCCACTGTATGGACATGGTGAGCAAGTGTCATATATTCCAAGTGTTGTCGGTAAGAATATGTATTGCCCTCAGAGCGACAAGGAACGGTGACATGCATTTACAACAGAGGAAGAGCCAGCCCTGATTGCTAGTCATGCCATGCCTATCAGAACTCAGTTCCTCTGACTACATTGTGGTTTTTAAACAAAACCACCAGATAAGGATGGCCTCACCACATAGAACACCGTATAACACTTGGAAATCATATTTGCCATGAAACATTTTGACAATGAAATAAAGGGCAATGGGATTGCAGGAAGAAATAGACCTAACCCCCAAGATTTCTCACCAAAGCTTGGTAAAAGCAATTCTGGTTGTGAGGAGACAGTCCTCTGATTAGTGTGATGCTATTCCACTAGGGGGGGAAAAAAAAAAAATTAACAAAATCCATATGAAGATTCATGGCTATCAAGGCAAATTTTTAGTTCTCCTAGAGTTGATTAACCCTGTGTAAATAATTCACCTACTGGGCTTCTGCTCTATTCATATATATAACAGTCTCACCTGGGTTAATTCCAACCCTCAGCATGCATTTACCAACTACCATCACCCTTCTCTGTGGAAATTAACCTCTCCTTGAGACATGTTCATTTCCATGGATGACAGCATATTGATTTTGTGTAACTTAAATGGTTGAGTCTTCTAATGCAACTCATTTACAGAAATTATGTGAAAATTTCCAGTATGTTTGGCACGAGCGTTCTCTTTTTCTTTTTTTTTTTTTTTTTTAGCCTCTGAATATTATGTGATGAGAATATCTCCATTGTCTTCTCCCTCCCTTGGAGTGTTTCTCCTCTAAAAGTTCAGGGACAGGCTAAAGTAGCAAATTTTACTGTCATGAGCTTGAGCATTCACCTGAATTCATATAGTTCACCTAGCATTATCTCAACCCAAAAGGATACAGGATTGGATTGTAGATAATAATACAGATTTTTTAGAAGTGAGAAGTAACCTTTCAACCCAAATTTACTAAAATGTTGTAAAGAATAAAGTAGGCATGCTTCTTTCTTTGGCAGGAGGAAAGCAATTTTGATTTATGGTCAGAGATTATACAGTTATATGTATAGTTTAGGTTTATGCCCTACCTAAAAATCCCCATCCATGTCCTGGCCATTGTCCCATCACTGTGTGAACTCACTGGCACCACTGATTCATAAATTATTCCATTTACATAGTTAAAGCTGTAGTTTTGGAATCAAGAAACATGAAAACTGTTCCTGGCATAGACATAGGTTTCCTTGGTAACCTTTGGAAACCAAATTAATCTCTCTTATGTCCAATTCGTCATCTCTAAAGTGGCGAAAATAAAGTGCCCCTATCCTGTCCTTTGTCTGCTTCTCTAGAAAGATAGTGACTTGGGGCAGTAAGTGCCCATGTGCAGAGTGCCTCAGCAGGGCATAAATCTTTAGAATCTTAGTTACACAATTAATGAAATACTAGAATATCAAATGCTTAGCCAGCCTGTGGTGTCTGAATAGCTCTTCCTTCTCTCTTTCTCTCTCTCTCTCCTTCTGCCAACCACCACATATAAGAAATGGTTTGTGCTTCCTTCTTAATCAAAGAGAGGAAATGTCTCCTTATATTTTTCTGCAGTATTTTTTACCCTTCCTTCCAGAGCCATTGTGCTGTTACTGAGCAGTTGTTCTTGTGCACGTGATGCTCTGAGATGAGCTGACCCACATCAACAAGTGGCACTCCAAATGCACACACACTACAGACCTGGGTGATGCATACCTTATTTATGTTTATTGTCATTTACACATCTGCTAAGTGCTCAGCAGAAGTGACAGGACTGACTTCCCAAGGCTGTTGTCCAGGAAATCAACAGAGCTCTCATGTGAATACAAGCTTATCTGTGCCAGTAAACACTACACAGCTTGCCTTATAAGAGGCTGGCTGACCAGAAGAATAAAACCCAGAGCAAAAGAACTAGAATTTTTCCTGACAAATGTGGCTGTAATCAGTTTGCACTCTGTAATAATTCACTATTTTTCATTAAATAGATGCAAAACCATTCATCTTTTCCCTTTGTTATGTTTGCCTGTGCTCTCTGAATAACAGAAATCAATAATGCAATTTATGCTACTCATAAAAAATATGTCTGTTTGGGGTATGGGGAAACTGTGACTTTCTGAGACTTGTCTAAACTACCTTTTTTGACTTAGTATCATAGAATCCTAGAATGTCTGG